>NW_006408645.1:3323792-3324702 GCF_000296735.1 Chrysochloris asiatica | reverse complement strand
AGGCATTAGTGAGCTGAAATGGACTGGTATTGACCATTTTTAATCTCACAACCACATGGTTTACTATGCTGGGAATGACACATTGAAGAGGAATGGTGTTGCATACATTGTCAAAAAGAACATATCCAAATCAGTCATGAGGTACAATGCTGTCTGTGATAGGATAATACCCAGTGAAGGCCAAGGAGCTCTGGTAGCATAGTGGTTACAAATCAGGTTGCTGAGCCTCAAGGTCAGCAGTTCGAAACTACCAGCTGTTCCATGGGAGAAAGATGAGGCTTTCTGCTTCTGTAAATATTTACAGCCTCAGAAACCCTGTACAAGGTCACTATGACTTGGAACTGACTCCACAGCACATAATCACCACCACATAGAAGACTATCATTCAAATTTATGCACCAATCACTAAAGCCAGTGAGGATGAAGTAGAAGAATTCTACCAACTTGTTCAATCTGAAATAGATCAAACATGCAATCAAGATGTATTGATCATTAGAGGTGATGGGAATGCAAAGGTTGAGAGCAAAGAAGGATCAGTAGTTGGGAAATAGGACCTTGATGATAGAAATGGCTGCAAAATCAGTGATTTGTTCATTTCAAATACCTTCTTTAGACAGCACAAGAGACGACTATACACATGGACCTCGCCAAATGGAATACATAGAAATCAAATTGACTACATCTGTGGAAAGAGATGATGGACAAGCTCTATATCATCAGTCAAAACAAGGATAGGGGCAGACTATGGTCTGTGAAACAGACCATCAATTGCTCATATGAAAATTCAAACTGAAGCTGAAGAAATGAAAACAAGTCCACAAAAGCCAAAATATGACCTTGAATATATCCCATCTGAATTTAGAGATCATTGAAGAACAGATTTAATACATTAAACACTAAAGACCGAAGA
>NW_006408645.1:3300010-3320852 GCF_000296735.1 Chrysochloris asiatica | reverse complement strand
TGGACAGTGAATACTGAAGACCATAGAAGAATTGATGCTTTTGAGTTATGATATTGGAGGAGAATATTGAAAGTGCCATGGGCTGTCAAAAAAACCCAACTGTGTTGGAAGAAGTGCAGCCAGAGTGCTCCTTGGAGGCCAAGATGGCCAGACTTCATCTCCTATACTTCGGACATATTGTCAGGAGGGACTAGTTGCTGGAGAAGGATATCATGTTTGGTAAGGTGGTGGGTCAGAGAGAAAGAGGAAGACTCCCAGCGAGATGGATTGGTAAAGTGACAACATCAATGGGCTCAAGCGTGGCAACAATTGTGAGGTTGGCTGAGGACCAGGCAGTGTTTCATTCTATTGTGTATAGGATTGCTATGAGTCAGGTCTGACTTGATGGCACCTAACAACAACAACATTAGCTATTGTGCTGGAATTGTTAACCAGAGCTGTAAGGGAAGAAAGAGAAATGAAAGGAATCCAAATTGGCAAAGAAGAAGTAAAACTCTCTTTATTTACAGATGATACTATCTTATACTTAGAAAATACCAAAGACTCTACAAGAAAATTATTGGAGTTCATTAATAGATTCAGCAAAGTGGCAAGACATAAAATTAACATACAAAAAGCAGTTGGATTCCTTTAGACTAATAAAGAGAACTCTGAAAAAGAAATCAGGAAAATAATACCATTTACAATAACAACCCAAAAGATGAAATACTTGGGAATAAATCTAACTCGAGAAACAAAAGACCTATACAAAAAAAATTACAAAACGCTACTAACAGAAACCAAAAAGACCTGCATAAATGGAGGAATATATCATGCTTGAGCATAGGAAGACTTAAATTGTGAAAATGTCAATACTACCCAAAGCAATCTATAGATATAATGCTATCGTAATCTGTATTCCAACATCAATCTATAAAGAGATGGAAAAACTAATCACTAACTTTATATGGAAAGGAAAGAGACTAAGGGAAGCAAAGCGTTATTTAAAAAGAACAAAATAGGAGATCTCTCACTTCACAATCTCAAAACCTACTACACAGCCACAATAGTCAAAACAGCCTGGTACTGGTACAATGAAAGACACATAAATCAGTGGAACAGAATTGATAACCCAGAAGTAAATCCATACACCTATAGTCAGTTAGTGTTCAACAAAGAGCCAAAATGCATTAAATGTGGAAGAGATAGTTTCTTCAACAAATGGTGTTGGCAAAATTGGGAAATCATTTGCAGACAAATAAAACAAGACCCATGTCTCACACCCTATACAAAAATGACGTGCATTTAGAGACCTAAATGTAAAACCTAGAACTACACAGGTCATAAGTGAGAATAATAAGGAACTTAGGAGCACTGATACATGGCATAAACACGTTATGAAACATAACTGAAAACACACAAACTAAAGACAAAATAGATGACTGGGATTTCCTAACAATTAGACACTTACATACATCCAAAGAGTAAAAAGAGAGTTCATAGACTTGAGAAAAAAAATATGTTTGGTGATGACCTATCAAACAAAAGACCACTCTCCAAAATGTATAGAACATTGCAATGCTCAGCAAGAAGACAAATAATCCAATTGAAAAATGGGCAGAGAATATGAACAGATGCTTCACCTAGGAAGGCATTCAGGCAGCCAACAAACATATGAAGAAATGCTCATGATCACTAGCCATTACTGTTGTTAAGTGCTGCTGAGTTAGCTCCAACTCATAGCAACCCTATATGGGGTTTCTGAGGAACATTGGCTGAGTTTGAACCACCAACCTTGCAGTTCAAATTGACCTTGTGGTTAAGTGCTTATCCTACAGCACCACACCAGCAGAGATGCAGGTCACAACAGCGATGAGATATCATCTTATTCCAGCATTAATAGCAAAGTTCCAAGAAAGAGAAAACAACAAATGCTGGCAAGGATTTGGGGAGTCTGGCATCCTCCTGTACTGGTAGTGGTGCTGTAAAGGGTGCAACCACTATAGAAATGGTATGGCGTATTCTTAAAAAGTTGCAAGTAGAAAAGCCACATGACCCAGCAATCATGGTATATATCGTCAAGAAATAAGAACTGCGACACGACTATCGAGTCAGGGGAACATACACACCCATGTCCATTACAGCACTATTCACAGTAGCAAAAATATGAAGACAGCCTACATGCCCATTAACAGAAGAATGGTTAAACAAATTTTGGTACATACACGCAGTGGAATATTACACGTTTAAGAAAAACAAAGTAACTGCAAAACACCTCACAACATGTATGAACCTGGAGGACATTATGCTGAGTGAAATTAGTCAATCACAAAATGACAAATATTGCATGAGATCACTGTTGTGAAAAGTTAAGAAAAGATTTTCTTGCTAAATGAAACATTCTATGATGGATCCAGGACAAGTGTGTGTGTGTGTGTGGGGGGGGGGGTGGAAAAAAATATTTTTTAAATAGTGAGTAGAGGTAAATATTGTTAAAAAATAAAGTATGAGGTAAATATTGGTAACTGATGGCATGTGAAGGGGATTGCAATCATTTTAAGGAAATGAACTGTATGATTTCTTGAATATAAAACTGATGATCTGCTCTGTGAACTCTCATTCAAGTCACAATAAAAGGTTAAAAAAAAAGATGAAAGGTGGTATACACAGGGTCACTCCAACAAGAAATAGCTGATGTTCAACAATTTCAAAAGGCAGCATATGATCAAGAACCAATGTTTCCTGTATGGGCGAAAAACAATGCTCCAGGAATTGATGGACTACAAATTGAAATCTTTCAACAAACTGATGAAGCACTAGAGATGCTCACTCATCTATGCCAAGAAATTTGGAAGAAAGTTACCTGACCAATCTATTGGAAGACATCCATATATGTGCCCATTCCAAAGACAGGTGACTCCACAGAATGCTGAAATCATTGAATAGTATCATTAATATCACAAGCAAGTTAAAGTGTGCTGAAGATAATTCAAAAATGGCTGCAACAGTATGCTGATAGGGAACTGCCAGAAATTCAAGTCAGTTTCAGAATAGGATGTGGAATGAGGAATAGCTTTGCTGATGTCAGATGGATCTTGATTGAAAGCAGAGAATACTGGAAAGATGTTTGCTTGTGCTTAATTGACTTTGCAAAGACTTTCAGTTAAATAGATCATAACAAGATTATGAATAATTTTGTGAAGAGTGGGGCTGCTAGAACACATTGTGTTTATGAAGAACCTGTACATACACCAAGAGGCTGTCTTTGAACAGAACAAGGGGACACTGAATGGTTTAAAATCAGGAAAGGTGTGTATCAGGGTTGTATTCTTTCACCATATTTAATCTGTACGCTGAGCAAATAATCCAAGAAACCTGGGTTATATGAAGAAGAACGTGACTTTACAATTGAAAGAAGACTCATCAACAGCCTGTGATATGCAGATGATACAACCTTTCTTGCTGGAAGCAAAGAAAACTTAAAATACTTACTGATGAAGATCAAAGACTCCAGCCTTCTGTATGGATTGCACCTCCATGTAAAAAAAAACCAAAAACCCATAAAACTAGACCAATAAATAACATCGTAATAAATGGAGAAACAATTGAAGTTTTCAAAAACTTTCATGGAAGCAGCAGTCAAGATAACAAATGATGTATTATGTTAGGCAATCTGCTGCACAAGACCTCTTTAAACTTTTCAAGAACAAAGATTTCAGTGTGAGGACTAAAGTGTTGCCTAACATAAGCCATGATGTTTTCAGTAGACTCATGCATGTGAAAGTTGGACAGTGAATAAGGAATACTGTAGATGAATTGATGCATTTGAGTTATGGTGTTGGAGAAGAATATTGAAAGTACCACGGACTTCCAGAAGAACAAACAAATCTGTGTTGGAAGTAGTATAGCCTGAATGCTCGTTAGAAGACAGGAATGACCAGTCCCTGGAGAAGGACATGCCTGGTAAAATGGAGTGTCAGCAAAAAAGAGGAAGACCCCCCCCAACAAGATGGATTGTCACAATGGCAACAGTAATGGGCTCTGTCATTAACAACAACGGGCAAATATTATTATCCCCACTTTATATAGGAGGAAATTGAGGCATACAGTAGTAAGGATTGTCCCACATTATATCGATCTTATTTGAAGGAGCCAGGATTTGAACCCAGAGTGTATAGTTCTGTAACATTTGCTGTTGATCATTGTTGTTGTTAGTTGCCATCAAGCTGATTCCAACTCATAGGCACCCTATCCACAATAGAACAAAACACTGCCTGGACCGTGCCATCCTCACAACTGAGAGCAGAGACTGTATCTGATTCATTTCTTTCCCCTAGTGCACATTTTTACTAAAAAAAAAAAAAAATCTACAAAACACTTTTGAGATCCTACCAGCTCCAGGAATATAGTAAGGAACGTTGTCTCCTTGTACGAACTGTCCAACATTATCCAACCCAATGAGCTTCTTACTTCAAGAAGTTTCGACTCAGATGCCTTCCTGGCTAGTCGATCTGTAATTAGTCTTGAGAAGTATGTTGGGCATCCAGATTGAACTCTCTTGAAGAAGACACTGTGATAAGAGTTTGGGGTGCAAAGTGTTTATTAGAGATCAACCCCTGTGAAGAGCAGCGGGGAGGCAGAATTGGGTATTGGACTAAGGCCCTATAAACATCAGCAAATGCATCAGATTGCTGTAGAGACAGTATTGTCTGTCAGAGTGTTTTTTCTTTGGGCCAAAGTAGCCAAGCATTTCTATCTTTGCCTCTCTCCATCACCAGATCTCAGGCAAACCCCATCCAGTAGCTACGTAGACTCTGAAGTGGCCGGCGACTGAGGGATGTGTACTGACTACACCCCCTGCAGCTGGGAATCAAGTTCTTCCTTGAAGGATCATCTGGGTGACGCATCCCGTCCTCTACCACAGATAGTGTGAAAATCTGTGTGTGGAATTTCAGGGTTTAGACAACATCTTCTTTACTGTAGATCTAAGAGACAGGGTTTCAGTCTTAGCTCTGTTACTGACCTTACTGTGAAAGCTTGAAATCATTTCCCCTCTAGGGGTGTCAGTTTTTACATCTATTCAGTTGTCAGATGGCCTTTCTAATGCTGTGATGCTTACTCTATGCTCCATGGGAAGCTCTGATGCTGAGGTACGTTGAGGAAAGCTATGTGGTCTCACCATATTTCTGTGTCTCTGATCTTCACCTGCCAGATTCGAGAGCTCTACAAGCAGCGACTGAAGGAGGTTGAAATGTTGGAGAGGCACATCATTCAGGCCCGCGCTCGGGCCATGGCAGAGGAAGAACAGACCATGCGCCAGGCAGAAGTACAGTCCTTTGGGGACTTGAATGTCATCAAGTTGCCTCCAGGTGTGCACAAAGAACTCCTAAGTGTCCTTTTCCGTAATTCCCCAGCTGTTAATGTTTTACTGTATTTGCTTCATTGCCCATTGTCTAGGGATCTGCACTGGTATCCACAAGTCCGATTCAGAAGTCACTTCCCTTCACAACAGCATCTCTCTTTCCTTTCTAGCCCAGGAGCCTACCCAAGAGTCATGTTACATTTAGTTGTACTGTCTCTTTTTCCTTTGTTTGGAATAATAATTTGACCATTTTCCTGTCTTTCATATTCTTGACAGTTCCTGGCAGTTCTTGGCAGTTCTTGGCAGTTCTTGACAGCTCTTGACAGACTTTTTATTCTGTAAAATGGTTCTGTCTGATATTTTCTCGTGACCAGACTCAGACCTTCTTGGCAGGAGCACCGTATCACATCTGGAGGCACATGATCTGCCATGGCTCTCCACAGTAAATTCGCCATTTTTTGTCTTTATCATTGATTTGTATTTTCTGGAGGGCTATTTTTAAATTATGTCAATAATCTATTTCTCTCCAAACATTCACTGTCCAACATTCAATGACAAGTCTTTCTTAAATAAACCATGCTAGTCTGCAAAGTCAGTTTCAGCCACAAGCTCTGTGGTTCAAGCTCACCAGCTGCTCCTCAGAAACCCTGTACAGGGTCACTGTGGGTCAGAACTGACTCCGCGTCACTTACTAACAACAATAACATAATGATTGTAATAATTCCTTTTATCATTACTAGTTGGCCACTAGCAGCAGGGACTACAAAGTCACATGGCAATGAGTGTAGATATAAGGAATGGTGAAGAATTGATGTCAGTTATTCAATCTGCCACACTTCTCTTAATTCTGTTTTATTATAGACCTTTCTGTAACAATAGTTTAACTCACGTAATACTGCTATATAGCCTTGCCAAATGGTTGGTCTCTTTTAAATATCGCTGATAAATATTTGCTGACTAGCTTCTTAATTCTCAACATTACCACAGGTTTCTGAGAAAGAATCTTGTTAGTTTAGGCTAAGAGGATGAAAAAATTTGAGTGTGGATTCTTCAATGTCAGTCTGACTTGAAGCACCTTTATTCTGTTTCCCTTCTGTGCAGTCAAGTCTGTCTTCAGATGGTTTGTGGACAGTGAGTTACTACGGAAACATCATTTGATCTGCCCCGAAGATTACTACAGTGATACAGTGCCATTTTGCTCTGCGCCTAAAGGTAATGTTTCTGTATTCTCTGGAAGCCTCTGATATTATTCCAGAAAAATTCTTTAATAGCAGAACCACATTGGTCATCTTGGCTTTGGTTTCCTGTTTCACAGGCATTTTCCCCCTTCTCTTGCATTTTGATAGTGACTACTAAGAAAATAAAATCTCAGCATGTCATTTCCTCATTAGCTCTCAAGATAAAAGTCATAACTTCTCAACGTGATGTTCTTGTCAACTGCCCAACACAAGGAAATGTGAAAACATTTAAGATGTAGTTTTAAAAAACAAGAGAGAGAGAAACTAAAGGCATATTAGTCAGGGGAACAAATTCCTTCTGGAATAAGGAGGAAATGGAGTCTGAATGTGGATGTAGGAATTTTCCCATACAAGAAAAGAAGAACTTTTCATCTTTTGAGAATGGAGGGAAGAGTGAGTGGAGAGGCAGAGAAGAGTGTGTGCATGTTTGTGATTCTGGACCAGTTTCCTGAGATATGAAAGGCAAGGTCTTCTGAGAATGGGGAGTAGGAGTCTGTACTGTGGGCTAAAGCAGAGAGTTGAGTTTGGGGAGAATCACCATGTCAATGAGGAGAATGGACAAACATCAGGATTGCCTAGCAGGGCCAGGCATAAAGGACAGGCTGCACAGCAGTGGGACTACTTAATGGTCTCTGGGGGCTTTGGAACCCACAAAAGGCTTGGGATGGGAGATTAGGATCTAGAGATTTGATGAGAAAAGTTTCTCGAGAGTTCTACTGTGTAAAGCAGTAAGACCAGAAAGAAGCTGCAGAATCCAGTGTCACAGGGTACAAAGCCCCTTAGGAACTTTAAGTCCATTGGAAACTCATTATCTTGTGCAGGTAAATAAAGATAGAGCTAATACTTATTGAGCATTTACCAGGCATTGTGCTAAACCATCTATGCTGGTATCTATTTCATTGCACGCTTGCTAGCAAAGAATATTCTTATGTAACTTTTTGGGGATGTAAAAAGCTAACACAGATTTTGATTCCTCATGTGAGTTTTTTTTTAACAGCATCTTCAGACATGCACTTGTGGGTGATTATGACAACTCTGGTACATACTTTTCCTGATTTAAAACCATTCAGTAAATCCCTTGTTCTGTTCAAAAGACTGTTTCTTGCTCTTTGTACAGGTTCCTCATATTCACAATTAAGTGTTCTGGAATACCCATTCTTCACAGTGTTATCCACAGCCTGTCATGCTCCACACAGTTGAAAGCCTTCGTAGTCAATAAAACACAAGTAAACATCTTTCTGATATACTCTGCTTTTATTCAAGATCCATCTGATGTCAGTCATGATATCCTCAATCCACCACCTCTTCTGAATCTGGCTTGAAATTCTGGCGGTTCCTTGTGAATGTATTGTTGTCATTTTTAAAATCATCTTCAGTACAATTTTACTTGCATGTGTTATTAATGATATTGTTCAGTGATTTCTGCATTCTGAGGGCTCACTTCTCTTAGAATGGGTACAAATATGGGTGTCTTTTAATTTGTTAGCCAGGTAGCTGTCTTCCAAATTTCTTGGTATAGATAACTGTGCATCTCCAGTGTTCCATCAGTTTGAAGATTTTAATTTGTATTCCGTCAACTCTTGGAGCGTTGTTTTTTGCCAATGCCTCCAGTGCAGCTTGGACTTCTTTCTTCAGAAGTCCTCAGTTCTTGGTCATATGCTACCTCTTGAAATGGTTGAAACATTTCTTTTTGGTACAGTGACTCTGTGTATATCTTCTATCGTCTCTTTTTTTATTTTAGAAGTAAATTTTATTTAACCCAAGCTTCTATCTTCTTTTGATGCTTTTCTGTATCATTCAATATTGTGCAGTATTACAAGTCAAGGCTTGAATTCTTTGGGTTTGAAAGATGCTAAGCATGTTCTTCCCTTTTGGTTTTCTAACTCCAGGTCTTTGTACACTTCATTATAATACTTGATTTTGTCTTCTCAAGCTGCCCTTTGAAATTTTCTGTTCAGCTCTTTTACCTCATTTCTTTCTTTCGCTTTAGCATCTCTATGTTAGGGAGCAAGTGTAAGAGGCTCTTCTGAAATCCATTTTGGTTTTTCCTTTTATCCTGTCTTTCTAATGACCTTTTGCTTTCTTTTGTATGATGATCTTGAGGTCCTCCCACAACTCTTCTGATCTTTGGTCAGTACTGTCTAAAGCTTCAAATCTGTCCTTCAGATGGTCTCTAAATTCAGGTGGGATACAGTTCAAGGTCGTATTTTGGCTCACATGAATTTGTTTTAACTTTATTCAGCTTCAGCCTGAGCTTGTTGTTGTTGTTAAGTGCCGTCGAGTTGGTTCCGACCCATAGCGACCCTGAACAGGGTTTCCAAGGCTGTAAATCTTTACGGGAGCAGAAAGCCTCATCTTTCTCCCACGGAGAAGCTGGTAGCTTCGAACTGCTGACCGTGCGGTTTGCAGCCCGATTCGTAACCACTATGCTACCAGAGCTCCACTAAGCTTGAACTTAGATATAAGCAACTGATGGTCTGTTCCACAATTTTCCCTGGTCTTGTTTTGACTAACGATATGAAGAATTTCCATCATCTCTTTCTACAGCTGTAGTCAATTTGATTTCTATGTATTCCTTCTGGTGAGATCCATGTGTATAGTTGTCTTTTATGTAGTTTTGAGAAGATATTTGCAATGAAGAAGTCATTGGTCTTGCAAAATTCTATCATGTGATCTCCAGCATCATTTCTATCACCAAGGCCATATTTTCCAACTATGGATCTTTCCTCTTTGTTTCCAACATATGCATTCCAGTAATTATCAATACCTCTAGACTGCATGTTTGATCAATTTCACACTGAAGAAGTTGGTAGAATTCTTCAGTTTCATCATCATTTGCCTTAGTGGTTGATGCATAAACTTAAATAATAGTGGCATTAACTGATCTTCCTTATAGGCATATGGATATATTCCTTCCTATCACAGACAGTATTGAACTTCAAACTAGATCTTGAAATACTGTTTTTGACAATGAGTGCTGCATTATTCCTCTTGAATTTGTTGTTCTCAGCATAGTAAACCATATGGCTGTCAGATGCAGAATGGCCAATACCAGTCCATTTCAGTTCGCTAACGTCTCAAATATCGATGTTTATGTATTCCATTTCATTTTTGACAACTTCCAATTTTCCTAGATTCATACTTCTTACATTGCATGTTTTGATTATTAATGGATATTTGCAACTGTTTCTCCTCATTTTGAGTCATGTCCCATCAGCAAATAAAGGTACTGAATGTTTTGCCCGATCCATATCATGGTAGACGAGTCTACTTTGAGGAGGCAGCTCTTCCCTGGTCATATTTTGAGTGCCTTCCAACCTGAGGGGTTCAAATTCCAGCATTATGTCTGATAATGTTCTGCTACTCTTCATAAAGTTTTCATTTTCTGGTACTATATCTGACAGTGTTCCATTGTTATTCCATAGGTTTTCGGTGGCTAAACAATCAGAAGTAATTCACCTTCCTTCTTCCACCACTCATCTGTCAGTTTGTCATACTGTGGTGGCTTGAGTGTTGCCTTGATGCTGGAAGCTATGACACCAGTATTTTAAATACCAGCAGGGTCAACCATGGTGCACAGGTTTCAGTGTAGCTTCCAGACTAAAACAGAGTAGGAAGAAGGAAGTCTTAAGTACACAGAATCAATTCCAGCAGTAGTTCACGCGCTGAAAAAAACCCACACCTGGTAGACTAATAGTGAAAATTTAGGAGAATCTACCAAGCTAACTGTGACATTAGTGGCTTTATTAGTCATCTTGGAAACGCCTGTCCTCCTCCTCTTCTTAATACGTAACTGAGTTTGTTACCTTGGTGTTGCAGGCAACTTCCTCCCTAGATGTCAAAAAATGACATTCAGTTGTGAGAAACGTGCCATTAGAAAAAAAGAGGTGGCCAAGAAGCTTGATGTTTTATGTAGAAAGAAGTTTGCTGATACTGAGCAGTCAGACCTCAGTTTGGACAATTTGACAAGTGACTCATCTCATGCCGAACACAGGACCAAACAAACTGCCAAGGTTAGTTTTGAAGTCTTGCCACAGCAATGTGTGTGGAGAGTGAGGGCTGGGAGTGATGGTGGGGAAGGCACTCAAGATGATGCCAGAAGTTATTATGAATCCATAGGTAAACAGAAAGCAGGTGTTGCACTGGCCATCTGTGGGTTGCCATTGGTCAAGATGTCAACATACACAGACCTTTTACCTTCCATTGACTTTATACTTTTATGTGTTTCAAAGAAAGCAAGTCCACCGCGGAATAAAAACTGGATGAACCACTTACGTGTGCCACAGAGAGAACTGGAGCGACGTCTGCTTGCCCGGATGGAGAGTCAGAACCGCTTCCTAAAAAACCCTCGGTTTTTCCCTCCTGACACTCCATATGGAGGCAGGTCTCTTCTTTTTCCTCTAAAGAAGCCAGAACAGAAAGGAAAATTCCAGAGTATAATGTCAGAACAGAGGTGTGTCTTTCCTTGGCTTGTATTCTCAGAAAATCGGACTCAAAATCCAGAGGTACTGGGTTTGGTCCATTTGTGGGAGTCAATAGACTGTTAAGGGCAGGATGTCAGTATCAGAATGGAGTGGGACCACCCACAGATGCCTTTGGACATCCCAATTCCACTGTCCTAAGCTTGTGCTTTATTTTTGTCTGCCAGAGCTTTGGGTTGATATTGACTGTTGCTTATGTTCAAATAGTCAGGTCACATGGGAGGAATCTCTGTAGCGAAGATGTGTTCCTTCCTTTAGCTTATGTCTTAGATAATAAAAAAAAAAAATGTTTAAAATTGGATTAATTAAATCATTGTTATAAATTGTTATTTTTTAATAGAGTACTTTTGGCTATATTTTAGTCATTGTCCTTATGAGAGGACTATGAGATGTTTCATGGATTCATAACTTTAATGGACTTAAAACTGTGAACCTTTCTTTAGTTGATCAATAATATGTTGGTTAAGAAAAATCAGAAAACACTGATATCCAAAAAGAAAAACAATGCTGTTCAATATTGTTTGGTTGATATTTGGTTTTGAAACTTCTAGAGTTTTCCCTCTACATGAAATTAATAACTCTGTATGACTGCAGAATGATTGGATTATGCTCACATATTATTTTGTAACCTGCTTTTAAAAGAAATAACAAATGACACATTGTGAATGTCTTCAGTGACTTGGCTATATTTGTTTTTACATGAATCATTCACTGTAGAGTATGTATTTCATACTTCCCTGCTTTTTTCTCTCTTACAGTTGTGCCGATACTCCAGTGTTTCTAGCTAAGCCGTCAATTGGATTTTTCACAGATTATGAAGTTGGACCAGTTTATGAGGTAGATAGCTTATTTTATTACTTAAAATCTTTCTTATTGAATTTATCAGCCATGCACCTAACTCAGAAAAAGTCTATAGTGAACTCTTACCTGCCTATCACCAAGCTTCAGTGGTTATCTATATTCTGCAAAATTTTCTGGGAACACGCCTATTTCTGGGAACACCCCTATAGCTTTCTTGGGGTGTGTCTGTGTGTACATCTTATTCTTTGATTTGTACTTTGGTGTCTCTTAACAGATAAGGACAACAAAACCAAACCATAATACTATTGTCACAGTGATTGATGCCTACTAGGATTTCTTAATACCAACCATACTGATTTACCCCGTTTGCTAAAAACTTACATAGTTAAAAACAAAAACAAAAACACTCGAGTATATGAACAAAAATCCTAGAAATCATATTCTTCAGTTAATACTTAAGTAGATATCACTAACAGATAAGGACTTAAATAAACAATACCATTAATTGTTTTAAGATGTGGAGATACTCAACAATATTAACACTATGAACTAATACCCAGTTTGTGTCTGATTTTCCTCCATATGTTTTTAAAAAGTCATGGGTTTTAAAAAAAGTTGATTTCTTTGAATCAAAATCCAAACAAAATTTATGTATTGTATTTGATTAAAATGTGTCTTTGTTGTTATGATTAAGTGCCGTCGAGTCAGTTCTAACTCATAGCAACCCTGCATAGGGTTTCTGAGGAGTGGTTGGTACGTTTGATAGTCATCTTAGCCATCGTCTTTACAGTCTAATTTGGCCGTGACATCTGTGACCCAACGGACCCCAACGTTGTTGATTCCAGGTCCTTCAATCTCTTGGCCTGTGTTGTGCTTGCGCAGATGTTACCAAGCTCTCTTAACTCTGCTGAAATGTCCGGGGCACCCCCCTCCACCAGCCAGCCTTCCTGCCACAGACACTCAGCTTTTTCCCCTGTGCTGTCCCCTGCCTCTGTTGTTGTCACTTCTTTGCCACTGCTTCTCATAATCTCTCGCCAACTCCAGTTGTGTGTCTCCTGGATTGAAGATGTTCACTGCAAGGACCTGGAGGCCAAAGGACATGCTCCACTGCTGGCTCTGCTTTCTTGATGGTAGTGAGATCCTTCTCCACCTCTGCAATGGCTCATTTTAAGCCTAGTTGAATGACAAACTTAGCCAGTTAGGGTTCCATGCACTGTATTAGCCTGGTCCTACCCAACATGTTTCCTATGCACCTTCTTTATATTATCAGCAAGCTACCTACTCCCCTTTCTTGGCCACAGTACCTCACATTTGCATAGTCCTCCCCAGTCATTTGGTGGGAGTTAAAAAGATTGGGGTGCCTTGAACTTACTTGATATGACTTTTCTACCCAAGGTCTTCTTAATTTCTACCAACTGATTGGGTGAGACCATGCAATTAAGGTGCATAGGACTCTAAGGCTGGGATTGGCTAGTTGTGCCATCCCGCTTGGTTTAAAAGGAGCCATCTCAGAAGCAGGAACAGATGATCCTGGACCATCAAGAAGGAAGAACATGAGTGGAGTGCGAGACACCTACCTAGAAAAGCTGCAGTCGCAAAGATGGTGGTCGAGGCAGTGGCATGGAGAGACAGAGCAGCTGAGGCCTCCAGGCCCATGTACGTAGAATAGCTGAGTGACTACAGACAGGAGACTGGTTTGCAAAATGTGCCCTTTGGGCATTCACAGACTGCCTAAAAGAGCTTTTAACATTTGCCAAAGCAAGGTAGAGGCCGAGGGGCCACATTACTGAAAAGCTGGAGACAAGATTAAGGTGTTTCTGCAGTATGGCAGAGAAGAGGCATTCTTGATTGGAAAACTGTTGCATCCTGAATTGGTTTTGATCCTGCATTGTACCCTGTTTGCTTCCTTAATAAACCCCATAGTTGTGAGTATTGTTAGAAGTTCTCTGTAGCTGTTGCAGTGGATTGTTGAACCCAGCTGTGAAGCAGACAGAGAGTGCTGTAGGAGGGATGGTTGGAGTCAGAATAGGGTAAGGAAGGTTGTTGGGTGGAGGTATGTCTGACCTCCACTTCATAGGAACCAGCCTTGGGCTGGTAATGAGTTTGCTTCTCCTTCCCCCTTGTGAAGCCAGAGGAAGTCAGACATGGCCCCCACTCGGTTCTTGTAAAGACTTGGCTAGAAGAGCCAAAATGTAAGATGTTAATAATAGGGTAGATAAGATGTAAGATGTTAATAATAGGGGAGATAAGATGCAGAATATAACCATATAAATGTAAGATGTTAATAATAGGGGCGATAAGAAGCAGAATATACGGAAACTCTCTGTACTACTACATAACCATTTTTTTTCCTGTAATTTAATTTTTTTTAAGTTGTTTGAAGCAAAAAAGTTTATTTTGAATAAATAAATGTTATTATATCTCAAAGAATAAAATTAATATTCTTGAGCCCATACTAATATAAAGAAACAACTGAATGGATAAATCAGTAGGGGAGAAGGGGCCACTCTTGGTTACAGAAGAATTCTGCTTAATAAATGTAGACTTAATGAGAGAAACAAAGAACATATATTGCCAAAACCCCTTGATAATAATTAATATGGTAAGACTTACTAATGGATGCTAAAAGTGATGGGTCAAAGTTTAAGCAGAAGCAGCCATGTGCATAGTCTCAAAATACCGTTTCCCCAATCTTTAGTAATTACAAAGGTGAAAATAGTAACTGTACAGTGGGGAATCTTGGCAGACACCACCCTAATCAAGTGGTAAAGCTTAACATCACCAGTAATAAGACACCAAAATCCAGGGTAGTCGAGTTGGTTCTGATTCATAGTAACCCTGTAGGACAGTGTCGAAATGCCCCAGAGGGTTTTTAAACCTTCACAGAAACAAGCAGCCTCATGTTTCTCCCATAGCAGTTAGTGGTTTGAACTACTGACCTTGTGGTTAGCATTCCAGTTCTTAACCCATTGTGTTGCCAGGGTTCCTTAGTAATAAGACACAGTGGCTTTATATACCCTCAATATGACGCCCTGGTGTGGCGCTGTGGGTTAATGCACTGGACTGCAAAGTCAGTTTGAACTGCAGGGTCGGCGGCTCAGGCTCACCAGTCACTCCTCGGAAACCGTATACAGGGTCACTGTGGGTCAGAACCAATTCAGCGGCACTTAATAACAACAACAGTGATACCCTGAGAAGAGCACATCACTCCTATGGAATTCTTCCCAATAATGCATAACCAAAATCTGATTGTGAGAAAGTATCAGAGAAACCCATATTGAAGAACCTTCTGCAAAATAACAATTAACCAATATACTTTAAAAGTTATAAGGTCATGAATGTCAAAGAAAGATTGAGGAGGAAATGAAGATCATAGAAGAATGAATACATCTGAATTATGGCGTTGGCGAAGAATGTTGAAAGTACCGTTGACTGCCAGAAGAACGCATAAATCTGTCTCGGAAGAAGTAGAGCCAGAACAGCCAGAATGATTCCTAGAAGTAAGGATGGTGAGATTTCATCTCTTATGCTTTGGATGTATCAGGAGGGAGCAGACCCTGAAGAATGACATCATGCTTGATAGGGAGAAAAAGAGGACACCCCCAATGCGATGGACTGACACAATGGCAGCAGCATTGGGCTGAAACATGACAATAGTGAGGGTGGCGCGAACTGAGCACAGGGTCCCTGTGAGTCGGAATTGTCTCAACAGCACCTTGCAACAACAACAAATGAGTCATGACAAGGAAATACAGTGTTGGATACTGGACTAGAAAGGGTGTTAGTGCAAAGACTAGTGAAATCCAAATCGATTCTGTGGTTTAGTTAATACATTGTGCCAAGCTTAATATCTTCATTTTCATCATTGTTCTATGGTTATGCAAAATGTGAATGTAAGGGGAAACTGGGTGAAGGGTGTGTAGAAACTACTCAAAATTAAGTGTTAAAAATATATGTGTGTGTTGGTAATGGTAGATAAAATGTTGGGTTTGTTGTTGTTGTTGTAAAGGACAGTAAAGCAAATACTAACAGACCAAAAACAAAGAGATAACAAAAACCTCCGTGATAAGTGGCTTCTGAGCTTTGACTGTATTACGGGGTACCTAAGGGTGGTACCCGGAGTCCTGGTGTGGCGCTGTGGGTTAATGATCCAGACTGCATTTAAACTGCATTGTCTGTGGTTCAAGCTCACCAGCTGCTCCTTGGAAACCCTATACAGGGTCGCTATGGGTCAGAATTGACTCGATGGCACTTAACAACAAAAGGGCTTGGATTTGGTGCTGTAGGATAAGCACTGAACTGTTAACTGCCAGGTAAGCATTTCCAACCTACCAGCTATTCCTCAGAAACCTTATATTGGGCCACTATGAGTCAAAAGTGTCTAGGTGGCACCTAACAACAACAACAAGGGCTTGGGTTTAAGCAGCCTTACTAGCATAGGACACAAGGCCTGGGACTCATGAGAAGCAGAGCAATGGAGCTGAAATCTCTACAGCCAGGCAAAGGTAAGGACCACACCTCAGTAAAAAGATACAAGATGGACCAGGAAGAAATCTCCACAACCCCAAGAGGAGATGATAGTGGACCCTGTCTATCCTGACTGAGTCATGGGGTGGCGGTGGGGGTGTGTTCTCATAGATCAATCCTTGGGGTGCTTGAATAAATGGAAATTGTCTGGAGGAGCACAGTCTGCAGCACAGGTCACAAAGGGTCCCTACTCTGAGAGGACGACCGGATAAGAGCTCAGAAATCAACAATGAATGAGCATTAGGCAATAAGCGTCTGTGAAAACAGGAAAATGTTCTTTGAGGAAGACTCAGTTGCTGCTACAGTGTGTTTTGTTCCCTCACTCCTGCTCCTGACTCACCACTGTTCACGCTTGTCAAAGAACAAGTTGATCAAGAACTGCACCGTAGTCGTGGCTTTTAAGGGCACCAGAGTGACACCTGTGGGACTGAAGTGGCCGCCCACCGGATTGGTGGTTGGTGATTTATGTGCCATGGAGTCGATTCCAACGCATAGTGACCCTATATAGGGTTTCTTACGCTGTAAATCTTTACTGGAGCAGAAAGCCTCATCTGTCTCCCATGGAGTAGCTGGTAGATTTGAACTGCTTACCTTGGGGCTTAGCAGCCCACCTCATAATCCACTTCACTACCAGTGCTCCTGATTGGGGCTTAGCAAAGTCCTTTACCCATACCTGTAGACGGTCATTCGTTAGTATTGTTACAAGAGCCCCTTTTGTGATGTCTTCTACAAGCTGTAAGCTGTTGTACATTGTACACTGTTGCTTTTCAGAAGATGTCTGCACCTTTCCATAGCTGAGACCAAAATCCTAAGAGAATACATCAGCCTTGTCTTGTTGACATCCACAGGCCCCAGTCATACCCCTCTGGGTAGCTAGTGACATCCAGTTCACACTTTTGCCCTATAGCTATAGTCCCAAGAGCCTGTACCTGTTTTATTGCTACTCTGGCTTTGTTAAAGGACTGCTCCATCTCAGGCGTCCAGTCCCAAATGCTTCCTTTCTTTTCTAAACGATACAGGGGGAACAAGATCTGTGCCAAGTGGGGAATAAAGGGTTTGTAATACCCTTGTTAAGTGCCTTCGAGTCGGTTCCGACCCATAGAGAGACCCTGTACAGGGTTTCCAAGGGTGTAAATCCTTACGGGAGTAGAAAGCCTCATCTTTCTCCCGCGGAGCAGCTGGTAGTTTCGAACTGCTACCCTAGCACCCCCATAAATGTTTGGAACTCCTTTACTTTGGTAGAGCAGGAGTCCGCTTGAACTTTGTCAGTTACAGCCCCTCGAGCCATTTTTGTCGTATACAACACCCAAGGATTTGACAGCTGATGGATCCATGGCCCTGCAGTTTGGTCTTGTTGACAGCCCTTCCTCTGGAACTCAGGTATAACACTAGCTGTGGAATACCAGTTGAAATAAAGGTAGAGAGACACTAGAAAGGGCATTAGTTAGGTCAAGCACAAAGTGACAGCTACCCAAGCATTCTCCAATACCATTAGGTACAACTGCATGAAGAGGGGGCACCACCTTATTAATCTCTCAGTAATCTACAGTCATATGCATGATCCATATGGCTTCCACACTGACCACACCGGGCTATTGAATGGTCTGTGAGTGGGCCTAATAATCCCCTATCTAGGTAACTGTAATCTCCTTATGCCCTCCAGGTAGGCGATATTGCTTGATGTTAACCCCAAGGATGGTGCAGTAGATGGACTGGGGTCCACTTTGCCCATCTCCGAATAACAGATTTTTACTATATGGACCCTTAAATGGAACTGTCCTATGGAGGTCATAAGTATCTTCCCTCCCAGTAGGTCCATCCCTAGGATATATTCGGGAGAGGAGAAAGGTATACTTTATATTCTGGATTGTTGTTGTTGTTAAGTATTGTGGAGTCGATTCTGACTCATAGTGACCCTGCGCAGGGTTTCTGAGGTTGCAAATCTTTACAGGAGCAGAAAGCTTCATCTTTCTCCCATGGAACAGCTGGTAGTTTCAAACTGCAGACCTTGAGGTTAGCAGCCTGATTTGTAACCCCTACGTTACCAGAGTTCCTTATATTCAGGCTTAGAATTACTTTAATCAACAGTAATATAAAAGCCCTGGAGAAGTTTGTGTTGTCTTGGATTGTTGTTGTTAAGTGCCGTCGAGTCGGTTCCGACCCATAGAGACCCTGATCAGGGTTTCCGAGGCTGTAAATCTTTACGGGAGCAGAAAGCCTCATCTTTCTCCCGCGGAGCAGCTGGTAGTTTCGAACTGCTTACCTTGAGGTTTGCAGCCCGATTCGTAACCACTACGCTACCAGAGCTCCTTTTTAGAGGCATAAAAAAAATGAACCTAAAAGTGAAGGGACTGTTCAGGATGCCAGCCAAGAGCCTGAGAATCACTACAAGGAAAACTCCGTGTGGTGACAGCTCTAAAAGTTGATATCGTTTCCATATGAGAATCCACAAACTACTCACTGACTTGCATAGTCCTTCCGTGATTGTTAAGCAGATCACTTCCATCAATTCTGAGCCAGGAGTAGAGGTTGAACTCACCATTGCAGATCCTTCAATCAACTATTTCAATAAATTGATTATTCTTTGATTAAAAAGAAAGCAATTTGATTCCTAGGAAGTCGGTACTGATTCATAGCGACCTTATGCACAGCAAACAAAACACTGCCTGATCCTGGCCCAAACTCACTATTGTTTGAGCCCATTGATGCTGTCACTTTGCCAGTCTATCTCTCTGGGGGTCTTCCTTTTTTTCTCTGAATGCCCACCTTACCAAACATGATATCCTTCTCCAGCGACTAGTCCCTCCTGACAATATGTCCGAAGTATAAGAGATGAAGTTTGGCCATCCTGGCCTCCAAGGAGCACTCTGGCTGCACCTTTTCCAACACAGATCTGTTGGTTCTTTTGGCAGCCCATGGCACTTTCAATATTCACCTCCAACACCATAACTCAAAGGCAGCAATTCTTCTATTGTCTAACTTATTCACTGTACAGCTTTCAGATGCATATCAGGTTATTGAAAATACCATGGCTTGGGTCAGGTGCACCTTAGTCTTCAAGCTGACATCTTTGCTCTTCAACACTTTATAAAGTTCCTATGCAGCAGATTTGCCTAATGCAATATGTCATCTGATCTCTTGACTGCT
This sequence comes from Chrysochloris asiatica, assembly GCF_000296735.1. Lineage (NCBI taxonomy): Eukaryota > Metazoa > Chordata > Mammalia > Afrosoricida > Chrysochloridae > Chrysochloris > Chrysochloris asiatica. Next base: position 3,301,317 of record NW_006408645.1, on the reverse strand, counting down.
GCTTCCACGAGTGTTGATAGTTGATCCAGGAAGAATGAAGTCCTTGACAACCTCAATCTTTTCTCCGTTGATATGAATGTTGTCTATTGGTCCAGTGGTGAGAATTTTTGTTTTCTTTACACTGAGATGCACTCCATACTGTGCTCCTTGATCTTCATCAGTACATACTTTAAGTCCTCTTCACTTTCAGCAAGCAAGGTTATATCATTTGCATATCTCAGGTTGTTAATGAGTCTTCCTCCAATCCTGATGCCACGTTTTTCTTCATATAACCCAGCTTCTCAGATTATTTGCTCAACATACAGGTTGAATAAGTATGGTGAAAGAATACAACCCTGTTGCACGCCTTTCTTAATTTTAAACCATTCACTGTTCCCATGTTCGATTCAGACTACTGCCTCTTGGTCCAGGTACAGATTCCTCATGAGCACAATTAAGTGTTCAGGAATACTCTTACTTCTTAAAGTTGTCCATAACTTGTCATGATCCACACAATCTAAAGCCTTTGCATAGTCAATAAAGCTCAGGCAGATATCTTTCTGATATTCTCTGCTTTCAGCCAAGATCCATCAGACATTAGCAATGATAACCCGCATTCCACGGCCTCTTCTGAATCTGGCTTGAACCTGTGCAAGTTCTCTGTGAATGTATGCTTGCAGCCGTTTTTGTATTACCCTTAGTAAAACTTTACTCACATGGGATATCAAAGAGATTGTCCGATGATTTTGGCATTCCGTTGGGTCACTTCTCTTTGGATTGGGCACAAATATAGATCTCTTCCGATCAGTCAGCCAGATAAGTTGTCTTCCAAATTTCTTGGCACAGATGAGTGAGTGCCTCTTGTGCCTCCCCGTTTTCTTGCAAGATTTTAATCTTTATTCCATCAATTCCTGCTGCCTAGTTCTTAGCCAATTCCTTCAATGCACCTTGGACTTCTTCCTTCAGTATCATTGGCTCTTGATCATATGCTACCTCTTGAAACGGTTGAACATCAACCATTTTCTTTTGGTACAGTGACTCTGTGTATTCTTTCCATCTTCTTTTTTTTAAAATGTTTTATTGTAAATTATGTGATAGTTTACATGGGAGAAGATTAGCTTTACATTCATCCTATCATATTTCATTGTCATGGTTGCAATCCCCTCTATGCATCAACAACCAACCAAAGGGTATACCCTGGAAGCCTGCCCCTCGGATATCAGCACACAGGCCCTCTCCCTTTCTGGGTCTAAAGTCCCAGCCGCTTCATCTCCCACTTCATTGTCTCTGCCTCCATCTCTGGCATCACTGTTTCTCTGGGTAGGGTC
>NW_006408645.1:3297133-3298170 GCF_000296735.1 Chrysochloris asiatica | reverse complement strand
TCTGTCTTCGTCTGGAAGCTCAACTGAAATCTGTCCACCATGGGTGACCCTGCAGGTATTTAAAATACCTGTGGCATAGCTTCCAGAATCACAGCAACTCACAAGCCACCACAGTATGACAGACTGACAGATGAGTGGTGGGTATTCTAGATAAGGACGTTGAATTAAATTATTAGTCTAGCCTAAAGTGAGTTGTTATATTTGTTTATTTGAGTGCTTATTTTGTTCCTGAAATTATCTCAAATTTGTCTAATGGGAACCTCCAAGTTGTTGCCTGTGTTCTTTTGATAATGTCTTAATGCTTTTGGGAGCATTTCCTTGCATTCTAATGTTCCAGGATGTTCCAGGCATTCTTTGTCCCAGTTCTGGAATCAGTCTCCAAGAAGCTCAGGTTCCTTTTAATGAGGAATGGTATTTAAAAATCAAGATCTGAGTGCTAAATTTGCTAACTGCCACAGAGATTTCTTTGCTTCTTTTCAACAGACAAAGCTGAGGGGGGAAATGGCAAATATATATATATATACACGTGTGTTAATATATTCACATGGTGGTGGATGTTGTGTGCCATCAAGTTGGTTCTGACTCATAGCAATCCTGTATAGGGTTTCTGAGGTTGTAAATCTTTACTGGAGCAGAAAACCTTATCTTTCTTACATGGAGCTGTGGATAGATTTGAGCTACTGCCCTTAGAGTTTGAAGCCCAACTCATAACCCACTATGCTACCAACCCTCCTTATGCACATACATACACATGTATATTTAAATTCATGAGTTTATCTCTCCAATTACAATCCAAATCCACAGTGTTTTCCCCTATGTTACGCTTGCAGCTCCCTTCTCCCGTAATCGTTTGAAGACTGTTGAAACAAAACTCTATCAGAACTGTTTCTCAGGGTCAGGTTTCTAGGACAGTTGGAGTTTAGGTTACAGGATTCAAAGTGTTTATACATTGGGAAATATATATCCTCAGATAAATGAGAGGGCTTCAAAAAAGTTTGTGGAAGAATTGAATTAAGAGATAATGTATTTTGTATTTT
>NW_006408645.1:3292424-3296703 GCF_000296735.1 Chrysochloris asiatica | reverse complement strand
CACTGGAGATTCTACCTTCCTCCAGGCCCTCTGGATCTAGGTTCCCTCTTGAAAGCTTGTAAGCCAGTCACTTCTTGCCTTTGTAGCCCCCCACTTTCCCACAAACTTACTGAAGCCCCATCATATGTTCTAAATCTTAAGAGCTTAATATTTGTGGTTAAAAGTAGTTGATTTTAAAACAGCAACAACAACAATGGATGCTTTTTGATGTGCCTTAATATACTCAATATTCTAGTTGCTATGACCATGTAACAGATTGCTCCAAGACTTAGTGGATAATTTGCTTTGCTTGCAGATCAGATAGGGCACACTGAGGACAGCTTATCTTTGTTCTATGATAGCTGAGGTCTCAGTCACAAGAGTGAAACACCAGGGACACTGTAGGAGCAACATTGGACTGCAAACCACAAGATCGGCAGTTCAGATTTACAAACTGCTCCTTGGAAATCCTACACAGAATGGCTATGACTCGAAGGCACTTAACAACAATTCACTCACATGTCTTGTGGTTGATACTGGCTGTCAGCTCGGGGTCTCAGTTCCCCTCCCAGTACACCTCTCCTGTGGTCTCTCCATATGGGCTACTTTGCCTTCCTCATAGCAAGGTGGCTGGTTTGCCCAGAATAAGTTTCTCAAAAAGAGCAAGTCTAATAGAAGCTATCTGTATCTCAAGTAATTCCCTTTTCTGTGTGTTTAGTTGAATTTTTGTGGTGAGTTATTTTGATTCCCCTTGTATTTCTTTTTGTGTACATTTTAAAAGCAATTTTATTTTGGTTCCCTTGGAATTACATTTACCACCTTAAATTTATAATTACCTCCTGGTGTGGCACTGTAGGATAAACACTGAACTGCTAACCACAAGGTCAGAGGCTCAAATCTACCAGCCACTCCTCGGAAACCCTACCTAGAATCTACATGAGATGGAACCGACTCGATGGCACTTTACACCAACAGTTCACATTGAGATTGATGTAGTTTTGTTGTTGTTGTTGTTGTTATGTGCCATCAAGTCGATTCCATCCCATAGCAACCCTGTATAGGGTTTCCAAGGAGTAGCTAGTGAGCTTGAACCACCAACCTTGCAATTCATACGGCTTTGCAGTCTGGCACATTAACCCACAGTGTCACACCAGTACTTGTGATTTAGCTTTAGTAGCATCAAACACTCTTCTTTCTACCCTGCCCCTCCATCCCTGTCTATGTTGTTGATGTCACAGATTTAAAATTCTGTACCCACTATTATATGTTTGAAGCCCTGCTGGCATAGTGGGTTATGCATCGGTCTGCTGACCAGGTCAGCAGTTCGAACCCATCAGTCACTCTTTGGGCAAAAGATGAGGCTTTCTGCTCCTGTAAAGATTTACAGCCTCAGAAACACACTATACAGGGTCACTATGAGTACGAACTGATTTGACAACACACAACAGCATCATATTTCTGTACTTATTATTTATACTTTTATCTTTCACATCCTGTATAACTAACAAACTTACAAACCATAAATACAGTAAAACTTACCTTTATAGTTTTCTTTGAAATTACCTTTAGTGGAGGTCTTTATTTCTTTATACAACTTTGAGTTACTATGTAGTATCTTCACCTTTTAAATTGGAGGACTCCTTTTAACATTTCCTTTTGCTGCAGTTGTGGTTGTAATGAACTCTCTCAGCTTCTGTTTATCTTGTTGTTGTTGTTGTTAAATACCATGGAGTCGATTCCGACTCATAGTGACCCTGCCCAGGGTTTCCGAGGCTGTAAATCTTTTATGGGAGAAGCCTCAAGCCTCATTTTTCTCCCACGGAACAGCTAGTAATTTCGAACTTTCAACCTTGAGGTTAGCAGCCAGATTCGTAACCACTATGCTACCAGAGCTCCTTTGTTTATCTTGGAATGTCTTAATTTCACCTTTTGAAAGACAGTTTTCCAGGCATAGGATTTTTGGATGACAGTTTTTTTCTTTCAATACATTGAATATGTCATCCCACTGCCTGCCTTATTCCACCACGGTTTCTGAGGAGAAAAGAAACACTTTCTCATTGAGATGCCTTTCTTTGCCTGTGAGAATTCACCTTTCTCTTACTGCTTTCTTTGGTTTTCAACAGTTGATTATAATGTGTCTTGGAATTTGTTGAGATACATAATCGTCCATCAAATTTGGAAAGTTTTGAACCATTGTTTTTTCAGATATTCTCTCAGCTCCTTTCTCTTTCACCTCTACTCCTGGGATTTCCACAATGTGCTTATTGGCTTGCTAAATCGTGTCTCACAGTTCTCTTAATGTTCTGTTCACTTTTTCTTATTCTTTTTGTGTCTTATAGTAGATCAATTCAGTTATCCTACCTTCAAGTTCTCTGATTCTTTCTTCTGCCAGTTCAAATGTGCTGCTAACCCTTTCTGGTTTAAATTTTTGTTATTTTACTTTTCGGCTGTAAAATTTCTGTTCAGTTTCTTTTTATAATATCTGTTTCTTGGTTGATATTCTCATTTTGTTTGTATATAGTTTTCTTGATTTCCTTTAGGGTTTTTTTTGCTCAATTTTCCTTTAGTTCTTTAAGCGTATTTAAAGCAATTGTTTTAAAATATATATCTAGCAAGTCCACTGTCTAGTCTTCCTCAAAAGCTCTAAAATAAATTCTGTTAATTAATTTTGTTGTTTTGAGTGAGCTATTCTTCGGTTCTTTGTATGTCTTGTGATTATTTTTGGTTGTTGTTGAAATGGGTAATTGAATAATGTGATAGCTCTAGAGCTCAAGTTCTCTCCTTCTTGAGGTTTGATAGGTTTGTTTGTTTGTTTTTCTCCTTTCTTCTCATTTTCTACTAGCAGAGACTGTGGTAATGCACTTTATCTTAGTGACTCTTCCAAACCATTTTAGCAGGAACAAACAGAAGAAAGACTGCTGGGTGTGTTGTTGGGAGGGGAGGGGGACTCACAGTCTCTGCAGAATTGTTTTATGATGAGGATCCCTGGTATGGCGCTGTAGGATAAGCACTTGACTACTAACTGCAAGTTTGACAGTACAAGCCCACCAGCCACTCCTTGGAAACCCTATACAGGGCTGCTGTGAGTCATATCTGACTCAATGGCACATAACAACAATAATCCTTAACTGTATTTTAACTGAACTGAGAGATCCACCCAGGGAGGAAGTTTAGGTTTGACTACCTTTGGCCTTTCTGGGCATGCGTCTTCTTCCATGTATGTGTGTACTTCTCCACATTAGGTACACTTGGATGTCTTTAACTGTCCCTATTTCCCATGGAACTTTCGGCTTCACGTTTTGCCCTCCTTTGCCCCAAGTTACCACAGACCTCTCAGTTCACCTTGAGCAACCTCCAAGATGGTCTGAACAGAGCTGCCTCCTCAAAGAGGAGTTGAACTCATGTGATGATGGGAATAGAGTAAAGCTTCCAGGACCTTCATCTTCTGATGGAGCACAATTCAAAATGAGAGAAACAGCTGCAAACATTCATTAATAATTGAAACGTTGTATGAAGTATGACTCTAGGAAAATTGGAAGTTATAAAAAATGAAATGGAATGCATACACATTGATACCTTAGACATTAATGACCCAAAAGGAGTTCTGATGTGGTGCTGCAAAATAATGCACTAGACAAGGTCAGTTGAATTACTAGGTAGTATCCTCACCTTTTAAATTGGAGGACTCCTTTTAACATTTCCTTTTGCTGCAATTGTGGTCGTAATGAACTCTCTCAGCTTCTGTTTATCTTGGAATGACTTAATTTCATCCTTGTGAAATTAATAGCCACATGGACAGTGGTTCAAACCCACTCACTAATACTCAGAAACCCTGTAAAGGGTTGCTATGAGTCAGAACTGACTTGACAGCATTTAACAACAGCAACAACAAAGTGAGCTGAAATGGATTGGTACTGACCATTTAGAACCTGGCAATTATATGGTTTCCTATGCCAGGAATGACAAATTGAAGAGGAATGGTGTCATAGTCATTATCTAAAAGAACACTTCAAGCTCTGTCTTGAAGTATAATGCTGTCAGTGATTGGGTACTGTCCATATGCCTACAAGGAAGACCAGTTAATAACACTATTATTCAAATTTATGCAGCAACCACTAAAGCCAGTGATGATGAAATGGAAGAATTCCACCAACTTCTTTAATTTGAATTTGGTCTGTTTCACAATATGCCCCTGGCCTTGTTTTGACTGATTATATAGAGCTTTTCCATTGTCTCTTTCCACAGATGTAGTCAATTTGATTTCTGTGTATTCTATCTGGTGAGGTCAATGTGTATAGTC
>NW_006408645.1:3289761-3290173 GCF_000296735.1 Chrysochloris asiatica | reverse complement strand
TTCAGAGTGTGTGGGGGAAGGTAAAATCCCCACTGAATAATTTTCGTCTTGTGTAGACAGATCTGGTGAAAGGAGATAGGGATAAGATTCTTATGATTCAATAGTGAGTGATTGTTATCATGACTAATTGCTATTGTCACAACTGTAAAGGTAGAAAATGTTGAAACAAAGTGGTGGGGGAATTAGTTAATCTTACATTCCAGGAACAGCCATCCCTCAGATCATCAGGGGAGAAGAGCACAAGCGGAATGTGGGACCCTAACCAGAGAAGCAGCGACACCAGAGATATGGAGGCAGAGATGAGGACATGGAGAGATAGAGCAGCTGCAGACTCTAGACACATGGAAAGAGAAAGGCTGAGTGCTGGCGGCCAGGAGGCAGGCTTTCAGAATGTACCTTTGGTGGTTTAAAT
>NW_006408645.1:3281650-3282862 GCF_000296735.1 Chrysochloris asiatica | reverse complement strand
GTAACCATCTTTCTGATAGTCTCTGCTTTTAGCCAAGATCCAATATAGGATTTCTTAAAACTAACACAAGAAAGAACAAACCATAAAATTTTCATAAATGTAATTATATTATAAACTTATATGTGTACATTAAGTGACAATACAAGTTTAAAATGTGATGTTTATAACATAACATATATGTCCAGAATATATCAAGAACTACAAATTAATAATTAAAAAACTATACAATAGAAAAATGATATAAGTGTAGGATCAGGTGACTCACAGAACATGAAACCCAAATGGCAGTAAACATATGAAAAATGCTCATTATAATTAATGAAATAAACATTAAAACCATAATGTGGGCGTCTACGTTTCAGCCTGGTTCATAGAGGATTTGGTGTAATATGTTGTGATGGGCAAGAAAATGGACTTATATGTTGATTAATGAATATTATCAATAAAAATACGAAGATACACTTCAAATTTATGCAGAAGTTATCTTGTGGGGACTGGGATAGGGCTTCAATTGTATCTTTAATGTTTATTTCTTAAGCTACGTGATAGAAACAAGGCTTTTGTCATGTTATATATTTTATCCAATATAGTATTCCTCAAAATTACACATATATAAATGATACATCATATATATATAAAAGTAAATCGTGTATATACAAGGGGACTTCAAAAAGTTCATTAAGAAATGGAATTAGTAGATTTATGGAATTTTTCCTTGATTTTTTGAAGCCCCCTCGAATGGATTTAGAATATTAAATGAGATAATACTTGTCAAACATGTAGTATAGTATCTAGTTCATAGTAAGCACTCAATATATACTGTTATTATTCATTCATTTAAGTATTTAGTGCCTTTGTTGTTGTTGTTCAGTGCCATTGAGTCAGTTCTGACTCATAGCAACCCTGTATAGGGTTTCTAAGGAGGAGCTGGTGGATTTGAACTGCCAACCTTGGTTCCCAATCCTGGGCTGATTCTACAGCCCCACACCAGGAGTCCTATACTGAGTCCTATAAATGCAATGATGAGCAATCTGTGACTTCAGATCTCACAGAGCTTACAATCTAGATGGGAATACAGACAATAAATCAATAAATCAGTAAATCTTTAATTTTAAAGATGAATATATGTATTGTGAAGGAGCCATGGTGGCACTGTGGTCTAGGTGTTGGACTGCTAAGGTCAACAGTTCAAACCCACCTGCCACTCTGCAG
>NW_006408645.1:3273707-3281550 GCF_000296735.1 Chrysochloris asiatica | reverse complement strand
GTTCAAACTAACCTTGCAGTCCAGTGCATTATCCTACAGCGCCAAACCACTTGGCGAAGGTTTACAGAGCAAATCAGTTTTCCATTCACGAATTCATAAACATCCTGTTTCATGTCATTGATTGCAAAGCCCACACTGCAATAGCACTTATTCCACTTCCTTCCTGTTTCCATTCTTTCTTAACGTCTAACCCTTCCTGCCTCTTGAATTTTGTCCCTGGATAAATGCTTCCCCCTTTGATTTCAAGTGATTGATTACTCCCAGGAGTACATACCTCCCTATTGTAACTTTTTACCTTATAGGCGTGTCTACTGCTTGGCAGAAAATTGAGTCACTGGAGTGAGTTGCTTTCCAGGCCTGAAGGGTGACTAAGGGTCATAGTCTCTGGAGTTCCACCAGTCTCTATCTGACCAATAAATCTGTTTTTTGTTTGTTTGTTTGTTTTATTTTCAGGGTTTTGAGTTTTGTTCTGTATTTTTCTCCCACTTTATATAGGGCCTTCCAGAGCGCTTAGTAGTGGTAGGCAGACACCGTCTAGTTCTTCTGGGGCTATTCTTTTACACTGAGTAGCATTCCAGGAGCTCTGATAGCATAGTGGTTACAAATCAGGCTACTAACCTCAAGGTCAGCAGTTCGAAACTACCAGCTGTTACGCTGGAGAAAGATGAGGCTTTCTGCTCCTATAAAGATTTGCAGCCTTGGAAACCCTGTGCAGGGTCACTATGAGTCGGAACTGATTCTACGCTACTTAACAACAACAACAAGTATTCCATTGTGTGTGTACCATAGTTTGTTTATGCATTCTTCACAAATGGGCATTTAGGTTGTGTCCATCTTTTTGCTATTGTGATTAACACTGCTTTGAGCATGGGTGTGCATATATCGATTCATGCCATGGCTCCTATTTCTTTAGGACGTATGCCAAGTAGAGGGATTGCTGGGTCATACAATATTTCTGTTTCCAACTTTTTAAGGAAGTGCCACAGTGTTTTCCCCAGTGATTGCACCATTTTACAGACCCACAAGCAGTGTATAAGGGTGCCAGTCTTTTCACACCCTCATCAGCATTGGTTGCTTTGTTTCTTTTTGAACTTTTAATGTTGGGGTGAGACAATTGTTGTTTTGATTTATATCTCTCTAATGGTTAATGCGGGAGAAAGATGAGGCTTTCTGCTCCTGTAAAAAATTACAGCCTCGGAAACCCTGTACAGGGTCGCTATGAGTCGGAACCGACTCCACGGCACACAACAACAACAACAAATGGCTAATGATCACATGCATTTCTTTATGAGTATGTTGGCTACCTGAATGTCTTATTAGAAGTAGTATCTGTTCATTTCCTCTGCCCATTATTTATCTTTTTGTTGTTGAGATGTTGAAATTTTCTATAAATTTTAGAGATTAGTCCCTTGCCTGATATGCTGTTAGCAAAAAAACTTTTCCCAGCCTGTGAATTCTGTTTTTACTCTTTTGGTGTGTCTTTTAATAGGCATACTTTCTTACATTTTAAGAGGCCCCAGTCACCAAGTATTTCTTCTGCTCTTTGTATGATTTGAGTTATATTTGATAATATATTATGCCAGTAGTGTCCCTAAGTTTGTCATTACTGTTTTATTGATGATATTTATAATTTTAAGATTTACATGTAGGAATTGGCTCCATCTTGAGTTCATTTTTGTGTCTGGTGTGAGATATGGGTCCTGTTTCATTTTCTGTAAATGCACTTCCAGTTTTACCAGGACCATTTGTTCAAGAGAAGATTTTCAGTTACTTTTGCAGCAAAAACAAATTTCCCCAAAACTTAGCGTCATAAAACAAGCATCTTATTGTGCTTACATATTCTTTGGGTCCATGGAATAGCTAGTTCCAAAGCCTCAGCTGGGAGCTAGAATTACCTGAGACTTTTTTACTCATGTGGCAGTTGATGCAGCTGGGAACTTAGCTTCTCAGTGTGGCTGGACTGCTTTACAGCATGGCACTTTGAGGGTAGTCATATTTCTAGATGGCAGCTCAGAGCTACAAAGTGAGTATCAGTTCCCTGGTGGTCTTATGATTCAAAGTGAGTGTCTAAGCAAGTGAGATGGAGGTTGCATTGCCTTTTATGACCTATGTTGGCAGTTACCCATTGTTGTTGTTAAGTTGCCATGGAATTAGTTCCAACTCACAACAAACCCATATAGGGTTTCCAGGGAGTGGCTGGTGGGTTTGAACCAGCAACTATGTGGTTAGTAGTCCAGTGCTTATCCTACACCAAGACTCTGTATTAATTCTGTTGAATTCAGTAGTTACTTAGACTGGGCCATCTGGAAACCCTGGGCTAGATTCTAAGGGAAGTGGCATTGACTCTACCTCTCAATGGAAGGAGTGTCAAAGAAGCTATAGACATGTTTAAAACTAATACAGGTGATATCCTGGCTTGTAGCTTGGCAGCAGATGTAGAGTCAAAGGCCCTCGGAGAGGCCTACTTATGGAAGTAAAATTGATGAAAGTCTCTGGTATGGCTGGACATCTTGGAAAGAGCTTTGTAGAGTAGAATTTGGAGCTGGATTATTAGTACGTACATAGCAAACTAAGTGATTGTTGATTATTAAGTTGCAGAAAAACTCATTGTAAAAGGGAAAGGAATCATTTGCTTTATGCTCAGCTATGAGTATCATTTACATAGGAACAAGAATGTAAACATTCCTACTAATCTCACAGCTTTAGTGGGAAGATGGGGGAATGGAAAGGACATGTCTTGAGTAGAAGCTGGATATGGGGAGAGGAAAGAAAGACTATTTGTAGCAACCATCAATAATTCACACCTACTCTGGAAGACTGAGGGGAGAATAGAATGCTATTTTAAGACAAGGGAGTAAATATAGCTTAAAATCATTAGTGAAGGGAGTAAAAGTTGCTTATCTCTGAGTGGGACGTGATGACAGTAAAGAGGACAATACTTCTATTTTCATTTTTTATAACGAATTTTGTAGATTTCTTGACTCTTTAAACTATGTAGCTGTACAACTTTGATGAATATGAAAGCTTAAAAATAAACAAAAAAAACCCACTAGGCCCTAATAATTTTATGGATATGTATTACTAGATCTTCAAACAAATCCCTATCTTATGTAAACTGTTTAAGACCTAGAAATAGAGTATGTGTAGTACTGTAGGATAAGCACTGGACTGCTAATTGCAAGGTTGGCAGTTCAAAACCACCAGTTGCTCCTTGGAAACCAAAAATGTGTCAAAAGAAGAATGCATCATGATCAAGTGGGATTCATACCAGGCATGTAGGGATGGTTCAGCATTAGAAAAACAATCAAAATAATCCACCACTTAAATAAGACAAACAGAAAGAGCCATCTGATCATCATTCCTTGTAGAAAAAGCAATTGACAAAATCCAACACCTATTCCTAATAAAATGCTCAACAGAATGAGAAGAGAAAGGAAATTTCTCAGCATCATTAAGGGGAAATATACAAAAGCAACAGCCAACATTAATCTCAACAGAGAGACAGTGACATCTTTCCTGTGTGACTGATAACCAAACAACAGGGCCTGCTATCACCACTCTGACTGAATATTGTACTGGAAGTCTTAGCTAGAGCAATAAGGCAAAAAAGGGAAATAAAGACATGTCAACTGACAAAGTAAAACTCCCTCTATTTTCAGATGATATGATCCTATCCATAGAAAATCCGAGATGCAGCAAGAAAATTAATGGAAATACTTGAAAGTTTAGCAAAGAGTCAGGGTACAACATCAATTTTTTCTTTAAAAAACTGATATCTTTACAGTAACAAAGAGAACTCCACATCAGGAAGGCAATACCATATATAGTAGTCATCCAAAACAATGACATACTTTGGAATAAATCTAACCAGAGAAACAAAAGGCCTATATTGAAAAAAAAAACAACTACAAAACACTGTTACAAGAAACCAAAAGAGACGTACATAAGTGAAAGAACATACCATGTTCATGAATGGGAAGACTTAACACTGTGGACAGGTCAGTACTACCCAGAGTGATCTACAGATACAATGCATTCCCAATCCAGATTCCTTAAAGAGATGGAAAAACTAATCTCCAACTTTATATAGATTGTCAGATTCAAAATGGTCAACACCAGTCTATTTCAGCTTACTAATGCCTAGGAGTCCTGATATGGCGCTGTGGGCTAATGCGTCAGACTGCAAAGTCGTTTGAACTGCAAGGTCGGTGGTTCAAGCTCACCAGCTGCTCCTTGGAAACCCTATACAGGGTTGCTATGGTTTGGAATTGACTAGGATATCAATGTTTATGTGTTTCATTTCATTTTTGACAATTTCCAATTTTCCTGGATTCATACTTCAGACATCCCGTGTTCCAGATATTAATGAATGTTTACAACTGTTTCTCCTTATTTTGAGTTGTGCTCCATCCACAAATGAAGGTCCCAAAGGCTTTCCTCCATTTGCATCATCATGATCAACTCTAGTTTGAGGACAAGCTCTTCCCCAGTTGTATTTGAGTACCTTCCATTCTGAGGGGGCTCGTTTTCTGGCACTGTAGCAGACAATATTCTGGTGTTCTTCATCATTTTCAGTATTCTCACAGTGCTATCTGACAGTGTTCCACTGCTATTGATAGATTTTCAGGGACTAAATATTCAGAAGTGGTGTGATTCTCCTTCTTCCTAGTCTGTCTTTGTCTGTAAGCTCAGCTGAAACCTGTTGACAATGGGTGGCCCTGCTGGTGTTCAGAATACCTGTGGCATAGCTTCCAGCATCATAGCAACACTCAAGCCACCACAGTACCACAGTACGACATACTGACAGATGAGTGGGAGGAACAAACTTAAGGGCCCTAATACCCAAAAAAGCCAAATCTTCTTTCATTGTGTTGATTCCAACTCATAGCAACCTTACATAGGGTTTGTGAGGCTGTAAATCATTACAGTAACATCCAAATCATTGAGTGTTCATCCGTTTGATACACTCTCAAATATAACAAGCAAACAAAAAGCAGAGGAAAAGTAGATAACTGGAACTCCCTAAAAATTCGATACTTAAGCACATCAAAAGATTTCACCAAAAGAGCAAAAGGAAAACTCTTAGAATGGGAAAACATTTTGGCAGTAATATATCAGACAAGAGACTAATCTCAAAAATGTATGGAAAACTTCAGCACCTCGACAACTAAACCACAAATAAGCCTATTAAAAAATGGACAGAGGACAGGAACAAGCACTTCATCAAACAAGAGATTCAGGCAGCCCACAAACACATAAAGAAATGATTGTGATCATTTCATGTTGTTGTTGTTCAGTGCCACTGAGTCCACTCATAGTAACCTGTATAAGGTTTGTAAGGAGCAGCAGGTGGGTTTGAATTGCGAACTTTGTTGTTAGCAGTCAGGTGCTTGGTTACAGCACCATTAATCATGGTTATTGTTGTTAAGTGCTGTCAAGTTGATTCTGATTCATAGTGATCCTGAATAGAGTTTCCAAGGAGCAGCTGGTGAGCTTGAACTGCCAACCTTGTCGTTCAAACTGACCTTGCAGTCCAGCACATTAATCCGCAGTGCCACACCAGGACTCCATTAACCATTTGTTGTTGTTGTTAAGTACCACGGAGTCGGTTCCGACTCATAGTGACCCAGCACAGGGTTTCCAAGGCTGCAAACGGGAGCAGAAAGCCTCACCTTTTGCCCGTGGAACAGCTGGTAGTTTCGAACTGCTGACCTTGAGGTTAGCAGCCCGTGTCATAACCACTGTGCTACCAGAGCTCCTTCATTAACCATTGTTGTTGTTAAATACCGTAGAGTTGGTTCCGACCCACAGCGACCCTGTATAGGCTTTCCAAGGAGCAGCTGGTGCGCTTGAACCACCAACCTTGCAGTTCAAACAGCTTTGCAGTCTGACGCATTAATCCACAGCACCACACCAGGACTCTCATTAACCATTGTTGTTGTTGTGAAGTGCTGTCGAGTCGGTTCCGACCCTGTATAGGGTTTCCGAGGAGAGAGGTGCAAATCAGAACAACAATGAGGTATCACCTCATTCCAACATTAATAGCAAAGTTTAAAGGAAAAACAAACACAAAAAAACAGACAGCAGCAAATTACTCGTAAGGTGTGGAGAGACAAGAATCCTCCTACACTGCTCGTGGGACTGTAAACTTGTGCAACTGTTGTTAAAAATGGCATTGCACTTCTTAAAAATGTTGGAAATAGAAGTATCAAATGATGTAGAAGTAACACTGTGGCACAAATAAACAGGCACACAGCCATGGGATTGCAGCTCTTTCACATTAGCAAAAGGATGGAAGCAGCCTAAGTGCCCTCCAGTGAAAAACTGGGTAAGCAAACTATCATACATACACACAATGGAATACTACATAACATAAAAGGAATAATGATGAATCTGATCAGCACATGGTTGTTATTGTAGTGAAGTGCTGTCAAGTCAGTTCCAACCCATAGCGACCCTGTATAGGGTTTCTGAAGAGCAGAGTAAGGAAAAAAAACAAACAAAAAACGGTATTTTTCTATAAACTTTTTGAAGTCCTCTCTACAGTCAACTAAATCAAGCGGAATGAAATGCACTCACACACACATACCAGGAGCAAATTGTATGTAACCTGGGAATGCAAGGAATGTCTTTACAGTGGGCATTGAGCTGGTAGCTGGCTGCCCCTTGATCCTATATATATTTTTTTCTTCTAGGCTTCTAGTTATTAAAGAAAGCTAACCCACTCCATAATCCTTTTCGTTATTATTGCCTTAGATCATTCAAGCACCACAGCTATCCCGTGCCCCACTATCTAACCTACCTACATCTCATTCCAGTTAATGATGAGAGGAAGTCTTAGTAATTGTGATGCCATTACTTACCAATGATTCTCACACCCTACTGCTTACCAGCTAAAGTTTTTATTGCTTCCAGACTTGGTGAGTAAGGCAATTCTAGAATCCCATCCTAAGGATGTTATTTTAGGGTCGTCCCTATGATAGCAGATGGAGTCCTGGTGTGGTGTGACAGGTTAATGTGCTGAACTGCCAGGTTGGTTTGAACCACAAGATTGGAGGTTCAAGTTCACCAGCTGCTCCTTGGAAACCCTATACAGGGTTGCTGTGGGTCGGAACCAAATCAACGGCACCTAACAACATGATATCAAACTTTCTAGCTTTGATTCCTCAGAAGTAGAGTGTGAAATGGTGGGATTATGTGCTGTCTTTATGGGGGGTACTTCTGTTGCAGGAGGAAGGAATGGAGATGGAAGAAGGGTGAGCTGTCAAGTGCAATCGATTGCTTGATCTTGTTGAAACGTCAGCTAAGAGGCCATTGTAAACTGCTGGTGCCTGCCTTTCATCAATCAGAAGTTTGTTTTATGTGCCCAGGAAGCAAGGCTGTTTTGGGGCATGCCTGCAGTTGACATGAAATGCTGCTTCTACGTAATGAAAGCATTGGCTGCAAGAGATCCAAGGCTGAAAGAACAGCAGAGTTGTTACTAGGGCTATTCCATGCAAAGGTGCAGACCTGAAAACACAAAACTGAGTTTATTATCCTTGCCATACAGAAAAATGCTGTAATCCCTACCTCACTCCATATCTAAAAATACTTTTGAATAAAAATCTCAATGTAAAAGAGTAACATCGTCAAGGAAAATATAAGTGATTATGTTGTTGTTAGGTGCCGTCGAGTCAGCACTGACTCATAGCAACCCTATACACAGCAGAACGAAACAATGTCCAATCCTGGGCCAACCTCACTACTGTTGCCACACTTGAGTCCATCAATGCTGCCACCTGGTCAGTACATCTCATTGGGGGTCTTCCTCTTTTTCTCTGACCCTCCATCTTACCAAGCATGA
>NW_006408645.1:3253088-3271651 GCF_000296735.1 Chrysochloris asiatica | reverse complement strand
AGCCTCAGAAACCTTATATAGGGTCACTGAGTTGGAACAGATTTGATGGCACAAGGTTTGGTTTGACTTCTTGTTGTTAAGTGCCATCAAACCCCATACAGGATTTCTGAGGAGCGGCTGGGGGTTTTGGTTAGGTTTGGTTTCTGTGTATTGTGAGGATGGCACTGTACCAGGCAGTGTTTTGTTCTTTTGTACATCAGGTTGCTATGAGTCAGAGTCAACTCAGCGTCACCTAACAACAATGACAACAT
The DNA here is from genome assembly GCF_000296735.1 of Chrysochloris asiatica. NCBI lineage: Eukaryota > Metazoa > Chordata > Mammalia > Afrosoricida > Chrysochloridae > Chrysochloris > Chrysochloris asiatica. The sequence continues at coordinate 3,271,400 of NW_006408645.1, read as the reverse complement.
ACATACTGAGCTCTTCTTCTGTGCTGGGAGCTGTTGAGGGATTAGCAATGTGTGAGTCCCAAGCCTTTACCCTTAGTATCTCTCAGTTTGGGGAAAAGAGACGAGGAGGTGGAAATTAAAAGTGGGCTGGATAGATTGAGCGATGGAGAAAAGCCCAATTATACTTTTTAACTGGGCCCTGTGAGAATAAATCGCCCAAAGGGATATGTGGGGAAGAAGATGGGTAAGTGAAAGAGGCTGAGAGGTGGGGTGATCAAAACTGTACAGATGAATGTTCTAGGCTCAAATTTCAATGCTATCACTTAGCAGCTAAGGGGATTTTCAGGACGGTTTTCAGGAAAGCAGGCATATGCTTAATTCTTGTTGTTGTTAAGAGCCATTGAGTTAGTTCTGACCCATAGCGACCCTGTATAGGGTTTCTGAGGAGTGGCTGGTGAGCTTGAATTCCTGACTTTGTGGTTCAAACAGACTTTGCAGTCTAGCACATTAACCCACAATGCCACAGCAGGATTCTCAATAAACAGTAGCTATCATTTTAAACAACAGGACAAAGAATTTGTTGTTATTGTAAGTTACCATCAAGTCGGTTCCAACTCATAGTGACCCTATGCACAGCAGAACGAAACACTGCCCAGTCCTACGCAATCTTCACAACTGTTGTCACACTTGAGCTCATTGCTGCTACCACTGTGCCAGTCCATCTTGTTGGGGATCTTCGTGATTTTCACTGACCCTCCTCTTTACCTAGCATGAAACCCTTCTCCAGGGACTGGACCCTCCTGATACCATATCTGAAGTCTGTGAGACGAATTCTCAGCGTTCTGGCTTCTAAGGAGCATTCTGGTTGTACAAATAGATCAGAACTCTTCCTACCTTTATTTTTACTACTTATTTTATGCTTTCTATTATGGAAACTTTTAACTGTAACAAGAGTAGACAGAATAGCATAATGAATCCTCATGTAGCCATCACCCAGCTTCAACTCAGGGTCAAGCTCATTTCATTTGGGGCTCTGTCCCTTTCCCCTGCCCATATGATTTAAAGCAATTCCTGTACATCGTATCATTTCAGCCATAAAAGTTTCTCTCTAAAAGAGATCACCTTTACCTTTGAACAGATGGCAATTGCTGTGCAGAACACCACTGCAACTAGCCGCTACCTGCGAGTTCTCCCACCTTCTACTCCATACTTTGCTCTTGGATTAGGTGAGTTCAGAGTAGCGGTTGTCGATTGTCTAAACTGTATCAACATTATTTGTTGGGTTCCCTCCTATTTATTACCTTGCCTGGCTGTTCTTTATCTATCTTCAGCTCAGGCCCGCACTTCCCTAGACAGCCACTAGGGGCTCCTTCACACTCACCCAGAAGTCAACCTGCTTGCCCTTCTAGTGAGGCCTGGGTAACCCTCTTTGGCATCTGAACTGTGAGCCTCAGTTTTGACAGCTCCTTTCTCCCAGTACCTCCATGCAGGCACTGGTTTTACCAGTTATGCCTCTGTGTGGGTCACTCTTCACCCTTCACGTTGTCACTACCCTTAGCCAGGCCCTCCTCCTTCCTCACTTAAACCACTGAAGTAGCTTCCCAGCCTGCTTTCCTACTTCAGTGCCACATGAACAAATGTCTTCTCAAGAATAACTCTGGGCATGTCACCCCTGCTCATAAATCTCACATGACCCTCTATTACACACAAAATAAGTTCTAAGCACCCCCTAGCCATTCCAGCTCTGCCGTCTCTACTTGGATTCCCCCAGCACAGCCCAGTGATTCTGCTATTGGCATGGCCTTGGTCCAGAGGCATTTACTCATAAAGTAGGCCGCACTAGTAGGCCCCTTCTGATTGCCCTGTTCTGAGGCTGAACCAAAGTCTGGTGACTGGATGGCCGATCTCCAGATCCTCATTTATTGTCTTTGTCATGACAGGAATGTTTCCTGGCAAAGGCGGCATGGTGGCTCCTGGGATGACCTGCCAGTACATTGTCCAGTTTTTCCCCGACTGCCTTGGTGATTTTGATGATTTTATTTTAGTAGAGACCCAGTCAGCCCACACCCTCCTGATCCCTCTGCAGGCCCGGAGGCCACCTCCAGTGCTGACATGTGAGTGTGCGTTCAGGGCTTGGAGAGTCTCTAAAGAACTGCCTTCTACTCTGTCTCATCTTGTAACAGCATCACAGCTTGGTCCTCTTGGGGTAGGAGCTTCTGAGGCCTGACAGGGACCCTGCTGGCAGCTGCCACACAGTCTTCCACAATATTAGGTGTTGATTGTCCTCCTTGCCCTTGATCTTTCCCAGTGGAGGTTAACTTTGAATGACACATTGCAGGGGAGGAGGCCAGCAGCTTGGCTAATCCCAACATGACTCCGCTGGTTTGAGAACCTCCCCTGTGTGGACCTGTGCCACACTATAAGACAAGGAAGGAGGACCTGGGAACCCTGAGAAGCCCCCCCCCCCACATCCCCCATTGTTACCTCTGTGGCTGGATGGCTGGACTTCCTTTGGGTTTGACTGGACTTCTGCACTTGTGAGCTTTTTCAGCTGTGCAGAGGCTAGAAGTCGGGACTTTGACTCCCTACTTCTGTCACAACCCCTAGGGCCATGCTGGGTGACCCTGAATGAAGCATGAGTCTACAGCTGACTCCTGCTTCTCTAGCCTGGAGTGAATAGAGTCCCATGGTGCTGCTTCCACATGGCCCCACCACTGTCAGGGCTGAGCCCAAGTTACTTCCGGGGTCAGAGCATATCCCATCATCCTCTCTGCTTGGGGTACTGTGTAGGATTCCCTGGCTCCCTGGCTCAGGAGAACAGCAACAGCAGGGCTTTTCCAACTGACATATTGTTTCTCTTGCGCATCTTTTCCTGCATCTGCAGTGCCCCCAGTGCTGGACTGTGGTTACTGCCTCATTGGGGGCATCAAGATAACCAGATTCATCTGCAGAAATGTGGGCTTCAGTGTTGGCAAGTTCTGCATTATGCCCAAAAAGAGCTGGCCACCGCCAAGTTTCAGGGTGAGTGATTCCAGATTGTTCTCTGGGAAAGAGCAATTCATCAAAGGAAACAGCCCCCTGTGAGGGCCTCACTAGAATATGCTTCTGATGGGAAATACCAGAAAACAGGATTTAACCATCTCAACCCAACTGCCTCAGTCCACACAAGAGTGAAGACATTTGGAGATTAGGTCGGTAGTTGTGGTTGTTGTTGTTGTTGTTAAGTGCCGTCAAGTCAGTTCTGACCCATAGCGACCCCAAACAGGTTTCCGAGGCTGTAAATCTTTGCAGGAGCAGAAAGCCTCATCTTTCTCCCGTGGAGCAGCTAGTAGTTTCAAACTGCTGACGCGGTTTACTGCCCGATTCGTAACCACTACACTACCAGAGCTCCTTAGTTCTGGTTATGCCACTAACATCTAGATGACCTCGGGCAAGCTGTATTGACTCTCTTCATCTTCCAGGCCTGGCTCAGTGTGCTTGCCTTCAGACCCCTGTCAGCAGCACTGTTTCATGTGTTAGAGTAGATCAGAGGTCACACACTGGCAGCTCTTTGACTGAATCCTGCTGGCCTATTTAAGTGACACTGTGGTCAAAACATCTTTCAAGCCAACATTTACAACCAGGGAGATTTCTCATAGAAATCTTTAAACAGTTGGAAGATACGCTGCGCTGGGTCAGGGTTCCTCCACAGCCCTGTTGGCTGGAGCTGGAGACAGCGCACCTGCCCTCTTCCCCCGTTTGTCTGTTCCATCATTCCCCATAACTACAGACACCGGTTCCCATTATGCTCACACCATTGCCTTTCTTATAGGAAAGAGATTTCTCTATGTCCATGTCTCCAGAGAACAAGTGGTAGATCCAGAGGACCATCTGTTCCCAGAAACATAGTCTCCCCATTTATATTATCTGCCAGGGTCCTGTGAGCATGAGTTTTTGTCCCTGGCATGCTAAGTGGCTTCTTGTGTAGGTGTGAAGTTACAGCTTTGCTCACAAGGTGGCAGCTGTCTTTTGATTGAGGAGCTTAAAAGTCAGGCGTAGGTGGAGAAGGGAGGCAGCTAATAACTGGGCATCAACAATGCAGGGTTCTGCGTAGGGGAAAGGACAGTGTCCTCTGGGAGCCTATAGAGGGGGAACTTCTCAGCCCACCTCCTCTGCAAAGTATTCTCATGCTCCTCCAACTTCATGTCTGAGCACTTGACAAAGCTATTTCTTGTACTGCCGACCAGCAGCCAAGTTTTTATGGATGCCCTGTGATTTCCTCGTGTTTAGCCTTCAGAACTTAACCGGTGCCTGATGAAGACTGAGTAAATGCAGCTGAGTAAATGAGCCTTAGTTTCTCTCTTCTATGGAGGAATCCTTAAGATCCTTCAAGTTGCGAAATGGATGTTTGGAGGGAGAAATTTGCCATTGGATTTCACAATCTCTTCCAGTTCATTGAGTAACCTTTTGCTTTTCCTTCAGGCTGTGACAACCAGTGGCTTTGTTGAGCAACCTCCCTTTGGAGTCCTGCCTTCCGTGTTTGAGCTGGCCCCAGGACAGGCCATATTAATGGAGGTAGGTAATTAGACGTTGGTGTATATTTTCTTCTTCTTAATGATGAGTCACAGCTGTTCCTTCAATTGCTCACATGATTTCACTTACCTCTGTGATTTTATGACCCAAATGCCCATCATAAGCTACCCTAACCTCCGAAGTATCTGGGAAAGTGCACGTTCTTACAGTCTGTGGAGTGATGTCATTTGATGGTCTTAGGACCTCCCTCACAAAGCACATGCAGAAAACATTTCCATCTTGGTCTCTGAGCCTCACTGGGCCAGCCACTTCCAGTGACATCATAGTGCCCCTGAGGTCTTTCCTGGATCCTTCAGGCTTTCTTGGACTCTTCTTTCCCCTGCCCTACCACCCGGGAGACGAGAGTGATCTCGCTCTGCGCTTTCCCTTTGGAAACTCAGTTTATGTGATCTCTGAGGCCTGCCGTCCCTACGCCTTATGGTAGAGGTTCTGACTTCCTGGCCATGAGCTTCTCCTGTCCTGAATGTCCCCTTTCAGCATTTGCTTCTTTTGTCACACCTGCTGACAGGGCCTCGGAAGTGCCTGAGACTTGGCAGTGCCTCCCTGCACCTTCACCCTCGTCCCACTCCCTGGTCCAGGAGTCACACTTTGCTGTCATGTGACTGCACATGGGGGCTGCCCCACTTGAGCTTGGCCTTACTCACAAGTCAGTTTAGCCCTTGACATCTAGGAGTTAAAGCTGTCTGTTTTCTGGGGGTGGGTTTGGCCTGCACCATGTTGTCAGATAGTAAACTCCATGAGCCACTGATTCCCAAACTGGGCTGCCTAGTGGAATCACCTGAAAAGCTTAAAAACCCATTGATGCCTGGGTTCCCTCAGGTGATTCTGATGTGCTGCAAAGTTTGTGGTATGTTATAAAGGAGAGATTCCTGTTCCTCAGCCTTTTAGAAGTTTCTAGAGTCTAGTGGGGTCTGGCTCTCTGCTTTACATCCATGCTGATCGGCTCCTTGATGAGGACCTGCCTCTCAGGGTTGAGACTGGACCAATTCAGGGCCACAGTAGCATTTTCACAGTCCTCGACAGCTGCTGAGGGTCACGCTGGGTCTGCAAGGCCCACACACAGACCAGCCTCAGTCTGCTTTCAGGGTAAGGAACTTGGGGCCTGGTCTCCTCTGACCAAACCAGGACTCTCCCCTGTGGGGAAGCAGAAGGAGGTTTTTCTGCTTTGTCTTCCTTGTACATTTTGCATGCTGGTGAATTCGGGCTTTGTTTATTTGTTTTAAGAATTCGTATTTCCAAATAAGAAATAAATTCACATAATTGAAAAATTGAAGGATGCAGATAAGTAAACAGTGAAAGGCTCTACTGTATCCCAGTTTCTTTCCTGGAGGTCACAGTCTTAGAATGTGAGTGCACTTAGAATTAGGTATGCTAGGCCTAAATGAGCCTTTTCCATTTTTCCCTTTATACGGACTGCTTCCTGTGCTTGAGTCTGTTCTGCATCACGTGCTTTCACTTACCATGTTACCTCAATACTCAGTCTCATCTTTTTAACTCCTGGAGTTTTTACTCCACTGTGCGCCTGAGCTGGAATTAGTTCAGCCCTCCTAACTGACGAGCGCATGGAGGTTTTCTGAACTCTGGCTCTTTTGTTAAGTAGCTCGTTCATGCATATGATAAGCACTGGACTGCGAACCACAAGGTTGGCGGTTTGAGCCCACCGGCCACTCCTCGGGAGAAAGATAAGGCTTTATGCTCCTGTGAAGATTTAAAGTCCTAGAAACCCTAGACGGGGTCACTATGTGTCAGAACCAACTCAATGGTACATAACAACATCAACCACCTCGCTTTATCCAAGTATGGGTCTGCCTATAGGATACAGTCCTTAAAGTAGATTTGCTGGGTCAAGTGTATTTGCTCTCATATTTTGATATATGTTGCCCAAATCCACTCCATGAAGTTAGTACCCATTTTTGTTGCCACCATCTGGTGTGGCGCTGGACCGCACAGTCGGTTTGAATGGTAGCATCGGCAGTTCAAGCTCACCAGCCACTCCTCAGAAACCCTATACAGGGTCGCTGTGAGTTAAAACAGACTTGACAGCATTTCACAACAACAACATCAATTGTGAGAGTGCCTGCTTTCTCATACCCTTGCCAATGCCATGCGACCTCAACAAAAACAAAACTGGTGTGGACATTTTTAAAGATATGCAAAAATAGAATCGCACACCATTCCCCATATACCCACACCCAGCTTTAACAATGACGGACTCTTAGTCAGTCTTACTGAATCTTCACACCTTACATGCCCTTCAACCAGTCCCCACCTGTAGATTGTTTTAAAGTAAATTCAAGACGTGCTATCATTGCAAATGGTAGCTAACTCTCTGGTGTTTGCCAATATAACTGAAAAAATGGTTCTTCTGGGTGATTTCTAGTTACATTTTATTTGGAATGAAGTTGAAGAGGGCTCTTTTTAGGTCCATTTCTGTGAACTTTGTCTTAGTATTCATTCCACATGCTCTCCCAGTGACTCTGAGGTGGAACTCTGGCTGAAACCCAGCTCCACCCCCACGCCCACGCCCACCCCCACCCTAGGCTTTTGGAGAGGAGCGTGAGGGTGGGAGAGGAATCCCGCACAGGAAGTGGAGAGCAAATCAGAGTTGGACATGTGCGTGAGAAGAAGAGGGTGGAAGGTGGAGGTGGAAGCTTGTTAATGGGAGGTAACAGGACAGTGCTTCTCTCCCACAGGTCTTGTTCCTCCCAAAGAGTATAGAAAAGGCAGAACAGACCTTCGTGATCGTGTGTGACAACTGCCAGATAAAGGAGCTGGTGACTGTAGGTGGGCTTGCACACACACACACACACACACACACACACACACACACACACACTTCCAGAGACCAGGTCCCTAGGTCCGAGTGCATGTCCCAGCTTTCCGCCTCCCCTCCCTGCTCCCAGAGCTACTGCCCAGCTGCACTCTCTGTCCGGAGCACGTTGAGGGATGCTGAAGCCCCCAGGCCGAGGGGTCTATTCTGGTCAAAGCTCAGAGTCCTTCATAGCAGTGTGGGCTCCAGAACATTCCCAAGGAACCTGCTGCTGAGAAACAGATGGATCTTTCAGTGCTCCACTCTGAAACCCCTTGAGCTCTTAAAGGGAATTTCCAATGACTTCTAGATAAACCAGGAGTCCTGGTGATGCTGTGGGTTAAACTGCAAGGTCAACAGTTCAAACCCACCCGCAACTCCACAGGAGAAAGAGGAGGCTCTCTGCTCCTATAAAGATTTACAGTCACAGAAACTCTGAGGAGCAATTGTATTCTTTCCTAATATGGTTGCTGTGAGTCAGAGTCAATCATTGGCAGTGGGTTGTATACATACACAATCAGAGGCACCTCTAGCTTTCTGTAGGGTTAGAAAGAGCATCCTGCTGAATTTCCCTCAGGTGTTCAGGTTCCTTTTTTCCTTTCTTCCTTCCATTCATTCATCCATCCACCCACGTATTTGTTTCATTAAACGAACATTGAGTGCTTACTATATGCTACATTCTGGAAATCGCCTCATTTGGGTCCATAAAGCTGTGAGGAGATGGATCTGTGTGAGGTTATGCTAATGAACTGCCCCGTCCCCTCTTCTATGCACTTCCAGGGATCATGGTGGGAGATGTTTCTGGGGAAGTCATTGTGGGCTCCCATGCAGGCTGAAGCCAGCTTCATGTGGATGGTGGCACTGGGCAGTCTTGGGCCACCAAGTCCTGATTTCAGCCCCGGACTCTCGTCCTGAATATCTTTTCCCTGCTTGTGTCAGGAATCGGACAACTGGTTGCTTTGGAGCTGATCTATGTTTCTGGTGAAAAAAGTCAACCCGAGCCTGGCGAGCTCACCGACTTAACCGCCCAGTACTTCATCCGCTTTGAGCCTGAAAACCTTCAGTCTACCGCTAAGAAACAGCTGATCATTAGAAATACTACGTGAGTGATCCCTGTACAACATCCCCGTCCCTGAGTTCCCAGTGAGAAAGGGAGATTCTTTCCAAGGGCCAGGGAGAAGTCTAGACACAGAATGGCAGATCCCAGATTTTCACTGTCCAGCGTAGTAACCAGTAGCCATACGTGGAGTCCTGGTGTGGCACTGCAGGATAATGCCCTGGACTGTAAGGACTGTTTGAACTGCAATGGCGGCAGTTCAAACCCACTAGGTGCTCCTTGGAAACCCTGTATAGGATCACTATGAAATCAGAACCAACCTGATGGCACTAAACACCAACAAAGCCATATGTGGCTATTTAAATTTAAATCAATTAAAATGAAAAACAATGAGAAATTCAGTTCTTCAGTGGCACTAGCCACATTTTGAGTGCTCTATAACCTCATGTGGTGCCTGGCTACTATTGGACAACACAAGTGTGTCCATTTCCATCATTACAGGAAGTTAAGTTAGACAGTGCTGGTCCACATCATCCTGGGTCACCTGTAGCCAGGAACAGTTCTTCAGAGGCTGTCCTGCCCATCCAAGTCCTGTGGGTTCCATTCACACTGCGATTATTTACTGACCATCCTCTGAGCACCATCATTATACCAGGACGTACCTCAGGGAACCTCTGAACCAGCGCTGGCCTGATGAACGTAGGTTTCTCTCAGCTGGCATGGTCATAATCAGTAGTTACCTGACTCTCCTGGCAGCTGCCCATCAGCGACATGCCCAAAATCCCACTCATTCTCATGACCAAGAAGTTGTCACTGCTCCTATTGGCACTCAGGGAACATTTGTCCTTCTAGGCAGGGCTTCCCTGGAAGGCAGTAGCTGGAGAGGTGGAAGGCAGGGGTGAGGTTGATGTGGCAAACCTTTGAAATTTTCTTGTGATAGGAGACAATACAGAATCTTTTCCTAATAACTGGAGAGCTGCCTAACTCCCCCCCACCCCCCAGTTTAATGGTCGGCTCACGATGGGACACACCACCCCCGTCCCCTCAGCCCAGTTTACTCTCTCCTCTCAGTCACTAAGGACTCTTGACATGGTCTCCAGTTGGACTCCCTGACCCACCTGCTGTCCCTTACTCATATTCACCAGGATCTTCCATGGGAAGGACACGAAGGCTGCTCTAGCCACTTCCTGTTTCTGGGTCCTTTCCTGTTCTTTGAGAGCAGGACCAGGTCAGGGGTGGTTTGGGGAGGACCTGGCTTTGGTCAAATTGGGACATGGCCTTGAACTTCCAGGGTTCTCCCCACAGGCACGTGGAACTTACCTTCTACTGGCAGATCATGAAGCCCAACCTGCAGCCCCTAATACTGGGAGAAGCCTACAGCATGGACAGTATCAAGTACCACCCTGACACGGAGACAGCCTTCTCCATCATGCCTGCAAAGGGGATTCTCAACCCACACACGGACCATGAGTTCTTCCTGAGCTTTTCTCCTCATGAGGTTAAAATTGGGGCCATCTTGGTAGCCATGCAGGATTAGGTCATGATGTTTTGAACCTCCATCCATGTTTTTAATGAAGTTAAAGCCACAGCTGTGCCTGACTGCGCCTGGCACTTGGCTAAGAGGGTGGCTGGAGGCCGAGCCCGATGTGTAGGAAGAATCGGCTAAATTTGCCTGGTCTCGGCCACTGATACACCCTGTCTGCAGCAGGACCTCGTTCCTGCACTCTAGTGCTTTCTGCTTTTTACTTATAACGGAGACATTAGCAGTCCCTGGAGAGAAAGGTGCAGGTTTATCTAGGGAAAGGTTAACACAGCTCCCCATCCACAGTGGAAGGCAAGAAGGAAATGAGAGCTGGGTGTGAAAGATATTTGGGGGCCCCTGTTAGTGGATGTGGGACTACGAGCAGATCTGCCTCTCAAACCCATTAGCAGCTACATCAGTGTTCTGGGATGGTGTGGTGTTCCAGACATAGTGAGGGCCCTCCCAGGGGATCAAGAGGGCCTTCCCTTCCTATTTCTCAGATCTGACTGAGGTAGGTACATCAATGGGGAGACTGAGGAAAGCTCCCCAGCCTCGGGTCCTGGCAGTTACCCCTCTCCATATAGTGGGGGGAAAGGTAGGCAGAGAAGCCGCACTGTTTTCCTGAAGACCTGTGTGATAACTAGGCCAAGCAGGGGAGAAAGTCTTGCCCTGGATCCAGCCATCCCAGGACAGCCTGGCTGAAATACAAGCATGTCTCCAGCAGGCTGTGTTTGTCTTGCAGCGGCGGGGTTTTCACAGTGTTCTCCAGATGGTGCTAGAGCAAGTCCCGGAGCCCACATGGTGAGCAGACACTGGACTCCAGGAAGAGAGGGGAGGGCAGCTGGGCCTGCCTCCCTAGGGGGAGACATTTGGCGAAGGCACCTGGGAGGGATGAATAAGCAAGCTGACCCTGGAGCCTTTGGTGAGTGGTTGCACTTTTGCCTTGCCCTGACACTGTTATCCCTGAGTGGACTTGGCATGCAGGGCACAGAGCTCTCAGGACTCACACCCAGGAGCCTCGGAGCTGAGCTCTGGGCTCATTGCTACTCCTGGAAAGCCAGGCTGGTGACCCCAAGGTGGTAGTGACTGCTGAAGGATGGTTTTGCCATCTCCACCTCCCTAAGTAAACCATCAGATTGGGTCTACGTCAGCCTTGCATGGGGATCCCAGACTGGAGCGCTGTAGTGGCATTTCTGGAGGAAGTGGGATGGGGGTGGCTGTAGTCCTGGGCCATAGGCTAAACCGATGCCACAGCCACCATGTGATATCACCCCTTTAGGGCATCAGCCAGTGCTTCTGATGTTAGGGACCAGTGAGTTAGGATAACATTTTCTTTTCATAAGAAGACCAAATATTTAACACAGCAGCAAGGACTGTGTAGGGACACGTTCCCGGGCTGTGACAGGTGCTAACTAACTGTGGGTTGTGCTCAGTTCAGATACTCAGAACCTGGAGGATACTTCATACACTTTGGGTAATGTGATTGTCCTCGAAGTTGAGGTGAAAGGCTCAGTAGAACCTTTCAAGGTTCTCTTAGAGCCGTATGCCCTCATCATCCCTGGAGAGAACTACATTGGCGTAAATGTGAAGAAAGGTTTTAAGGTAGGTCATTGTCTCTCTCCAGTATGGGCTGGTCCGTGTGGTGCTGAACTTGGATACAGGCATAGGAAGGAAATAGCTGGAGAGGCAGATGGCAGCAGGAACGTTGAGGTTGCTCCTAGGGCCCCTGAACCCTACTTGGTTTTCATAGACCCCTGAGCCAGGCTTATCTGTCTGTCTTTGTCAGCTTCCCAGCATCCTCTGAGAGTTAGGGTTGTGGAGCCCATTCCGGTGCCTAGGGGTCGTTGTCAGGGGATAGTTTTCAGAGTTCTGCCCACCCTGTAGCATGAGGGTGCTATTGAGATGGGAAGTCCATAGCTGCCAGCAGTCAAAACAAAGTGGGAGGGGGTCAAATGGCTCCTTGGTGAGACTGTACCCCAACAGTCCTTGAGCAGGTACAGATTTGACATGGAAGGGCTGTGCCTAGGCAATCCTGGTTGTATTATGTCTTTCAGATGTGGAATCACAGCAAGTCCCCCATCAAGTACATGTGGGAGAAGATTAGCGACTGCCACATCATTGAAGTGGAACCCTGTACAGGGGCTATAGGTGCCAGTGCCTGTGGGGAGGGTTGGTTGTGGCCTGCCTAGGTGTCTAGCTAAGGGGGAGGCTTCAGAGTTAAAGGGACCTATATTGACCTGTGGTTTCCTGTGGCCAACTCTAGCTTAGGTATGATGTGGTTGTTGTTGTAGTTGCAGCAAGTCGGTTCCTGCGCACAGCAATCCTGTATAGGGTTTCCAAGGAACGACTAGTGAGTTTGAATTGCCAACTCTGTGGTTCAAACCAACTTTGCGGTCCAGTAATGTATCCCACAGAGCCACATGGGACGAGTAATAGACAAAAAGGCAGTGGAGTCTAAACCTAACATCCCAGAAGGACACTGCCCTTGATATTTTTCTCCACCTCTCACTCTCCCATCGCTCCCAGAACCCAACGAGGTCGGGGATTTTGAGTTGAACTTTACTGGAGGTGTTCCTGGTACAACAAGCCAGGACCTGGTGTGTAAAATAAGAGACTCGCCCTCACCAGTGGTGTTGCACATCGAGGCGGCCTTTAAGGTGCTGGAGGCTTTAGTGGAGTTGAGGGGCTGGGTTCACCCAGAAAGTGGGCATAGAGCCTGTTTCCAAGTGACTGAGTGGCAGTCCCCTCTGCGCATCTCAGGGGCCTGTGCTCGTCATCAACGTCTCAGCCCTTCAGTTTGGTTTGCTTCGCCTGGGGCAGAAAGTCACCTACCCCATCCAGATCCAGAATGTCAGCCAGCTCCCAGCCATGTGGCACATGAAGGAGAGCACAGTCTACCTTGAAGAAAGGCATGAAAGTGTAAGTCGGACCCCACTGCTCCCACGTGCACCCACATACAGACTCCCCACGCCAAGGAGTTGTGGTGGCACTGTGAAAACACGTACTGCACATTCAGAGTTTTGAGTCTGACAAAGGGAAAACCCTACCTGCTGATTTTTGCTTGGCAGTGTCTCCAATCCTACTCAGCACTGGGTCATTTGGAGTCCTTTCTTTAGCCCCTTGCTTGTTTTCCTGTCCTTTTGTCTACCATTTGATGCATGAAGAAGACGTGCGTTTGTCTCTCTCTGTCAGAGCAGAGTGTTGGTGAGAAAGTGGGCAGCTGCGTTGGTTAGGAAACTTCCAAGGCTGTTTTGGCTAGGGGACTGTGTTCCCTGTCTCCTGAGAAGGGCGCATGTCTGCCAGGCTCACCCCAGAGTCCTAATCCTTTCGGGTATTGTGCCTACAGTTTGAGGATCTGCCTCCAGGTGGTACCTGGACAAGGGCTTGTGGACCAAATCAAAAAGCTCAGAAAAGTCAAGATTTATTTCCTTTCAGATCGCTTAAGGCACGTCTTTTCCTTCTCCTCTTGCTCTTAACTCTGCTTCTGTGCACGTGGGAAGTACGTATTTACTATCATGTGGTATGGCATCACGTTTAAATCCAGTGTAATCCGAAACACACATAGCAACCAGCGGATCTCTAGCTGCCAACAGTTAGATCAAATTGCTGATTTGCCAACCCCACTCTGCCCAATTCTTGATGGCTGGAGCTCGCTGGGAGGTGCCATAAGGTTGTTGCTGCACAGGTGAGAACCCTTGCCAGGTGTGGCTTAGAGGAAGCACCCTCTCTGACTGCACCAAGGACCCCTGTCCTGCCTGCTCCCTTGCACACTTTCCCTTCCTCCTTTGGGACCACTGCAGCCACACATGCGTCTGATTTGGCCATGTGGACACATGATTTAGCTGGACACTCTGGATCTCAGAAGTTAAGACCATTTGTACCAAATCACTAACACTAGTTCCAGGTACCCTGTGTAACAGCTAGTCCCCTCTCCACAAAGGGCTCGTTGTTTTCCCAGCCTGGATCCTAGAGCCACAGAAGGCTGGGGCTGGGACATCCTCAGGATCTTTAGTGTTCACGTTGCTTTTGTTCAGGAATTCTTTTGTCAGATGAAACCAATGCAGAAGCCTAGTATATAGACCCAAGTATACCCACCAAGGAGTCCTAGTGTGGGGTTGTTGGTTAATGTGCTAGACTACAAAGTCAGTTTGAACCACAAGGCCAAAAGTTCAAGCTCACCAGCTACTCCTCGGGAACCCTGTACAGGGTTGCTATGGTTCAGAACTGACTTAGCAGCACTTAACAACACATACCCACCAGGAGACTGTCTAACTAAGCCCCCTCATCTTACCTCTCCCCACACCCATCCCTTGTCTGAGGCACTCCTGAGGAATACTTGGGATTTCCCAGAGCACTGATGGACACTCCGGGACCTCAGCCCATGTCCTCATCTGACAGAGGAGACTGGGGAGGCACCCAGAGGGACACAGGTGTGTCCAGAATCATACAACTGGTGGTGGAATCAGAATCAGTCCTGGCTTTTCTAATTCCCTGTCGGTGTTTGTTTCCCATTGTGAAGATTTGTTACATTTTACCATTGTAATAACTATATTTCAAGATATGGCACATTTGAGGCTGGTAGAAATTCTGTCTCTGTACTCCATTGTTTTGAGCCCTCAGAAGATAATGCTGGGATTTGGGGTTTCTTAGGTGCTCTAGGTCAGGAGATCCAGAGCTACTGAGACCCAACTCAAGATCCCAGCCACATCCCCAAGGCTCCAAGGGGAAAAGCACACATGATCACTAAAGACAAAAGAAAGCAGAAGCAACTCTGACCTTACAGCCAAGCTAGGCCCCCAAACTCCAGTGCCAGGGCTCCCGTGAGCCAGGCTAGGACACGCAGAGCCCTCTTTCCTGTGAGAATTAGACTGAGCAGCCTCTCATGAACACCAGCCCATCTCTCGTACCAGTGCCAGGGAGGTGAATCCTGAAAAGCAAGAGACCATAGGGCCCAGGGTTACCAGGGTAAGGGATGGAGAGGAGAGAGTCCAGTCAAGCCCACATGCCAGACACATACATGGGTAAAGGGTGGAGAGGCCTATTCTGCCAGGTGTAACCCTTGAACTCACTGGGTCCCATGGAAGGGAGAGATCAAAGAGAGATACCTTCCCTCCTGGGTGTGGGCTTCGGTGTCCAGTGATGTTCCACCTGGGGCACAGAGGCCACTTGGTCAGATGAACGCCCCTTCTCTCAGGGACACAAAGAATGGAGTATAGAGGACTCTTCCCAGGTGCCTGCACTCTTTTCCCCTTCCTCCTTCCCTTTGTGTATGAATCAGGGGTGCAGGCTAGACCTGCCTGGGGTAAATGAGTCCAAGCCTGCAATCGGGGATGGGGTAGGATGGCCAAAGTTAAGGAAGAGACCAGTGGGTTCAAAGGAGAGCTGAAGACACCTGGGTCCCCACACATGCCTGCTCAGTGGTGCTGGGCAGACCTCTTGGAAGACCACTGCAATCCTCCCCAGCATGGCACACAAGCTCACCCTCCTGTGCCCACCTGAGCCTCCACCGGCCAGCCCAACACTCTCTTCAGCAACCTCCAACTTCTTTATGCATAGACCCCTCCAGCTGCCTATTGCTTTAGCGTGGAGATTCAGGGTTTCTCCTCTTAATTCCTGAAACTCTCACTCAGCTGGAATTCCCCACCTGCTTGCGTCTTTCTGGATCCTACAAGACACTTTGAGTAACTGGGAGCATTTTGAGGGTGACCATGTACCAGCACCAGCCCTTCATTCCTCTGCAATTCCACATGTCGCCCTTCTCATCCTTCTGTTTTGACCTCTCACTCAGGAGTCTGTCTTCCACATTGAACCCTCAAGTGGCCAGCTTCACCCACTAGGAGACTGCAAAGTGAATGTCACCTTCGAGGCCTTGCTCTGCCAGAGTCTGCAGACGGTCCTGGAGCTGGAGGTGGAAAACGGAACCTGGAGGTAAGCACGTCAGGGGAAGAGCAACAACCTTATGCATATTCATGGTGTGTTATTTATAATGATAGATTTATCTTTAAACAAGGTTAAGTTTAAAGGTGCTCTTGTTAAGTGCCGTCAAGTCAGTTCCCACTCCTAGTGAGTCCATGCACCACAGAATGAAACCTTGTCGGGTCCTATACCACCCTCACAGTCATTGCTATTAAAGCCCATTGTTGCAGCTTCTGTGTCAGCCCAGCTTTTTTGAGGGCTTTCCTCCCTTTTTCACTGACCCTCTACCACGCATAACAGCCTTCACTAGGGATTGGTATTGTTGTTAAGTGGTGGGTGAGTTGGTTCTGGCTCCTAGTGACCACATTATAGGGTTTCTAAGGAGTGGCTGATGAATCTGAACCACTGACCTAGCAGTTAGCAATCGAGTGCTTATCCTACAGCGCCACACCAGGTCTCCAGAATTGACATACATGCATGTTTATTCTATAAAATGTGAAAATTAAGATGACCCATAACCCATTACTCAGAAATAATGGGGTAGAAGGTTACATGTTGGGCTGCTAACCACAAGGTCAGCAGTTAGAATTCACTAGCTGTTCCTAGGGGGAAAGGTGAGGCTTTCTGCTCTCTTAAAGATTTACAGCCTCAGAAACCCTACACAGGGTTGCAGTGAGTTGAACCAGCTTGACTATGGTGCACAATTGTGAGGTCTTTCCTTCAAGTGTATGTGTGCGTACTCATTATGATCATTTTATAATGTGGGAATGGTATAACTAGATAACCTAATGTGTTTTACCATGTTACATTTTCCAGCACCATTACTTTAATTGTTTTATGTTGTTGAGTGTTACCAGAGGGCGATTCCAGCTCATAGTCACCCATCCAACAGAGTCGAATTGCTCCACAGAATTTCTAGGTTGTAATATGTGGGGAACCAGATCACCAGCTTTTTCTCCAACAGAGCCGCTGGGTAATTTTAACAACTATTGTGTAGGTTAGCAAAGGAGTGCTTAACCGTAGTGCCACCAGGCCTCCTCCTTGCTGTTTTTAACTGCATCTGGGTGATTTCAACCCTAGTGACCTGGTATAGGATTTCTGAGGCTGTAAATCTTTGCAGGAACAGGAAACATCTTTCTCTCGTGGAGCAAGCTTATGGTGGGTTTAAACCACCAACCTTTTGTTCGCACACCAGTGTTTATTGTAAATAGTCACTGTGCTCCCTGGGACCCTGGTCATTGAATAATATTCTATATTTTAATACCAAAATTTACTTAACATGTGCCCACATTATATGCTATGAGAGCTGAAACTTGACAAGGCAAATACGTTTTTCCGGGTCTCACTAGTTTTCTGCCTTTGACAGGCTGCAGTGTAACACTTTCCCGTTGCTTTTCTCTTAGTGGAAAGTGTTTTTTTCTTTGTCAGTTTTTGCCTTACACAGGTCCCGGTTTTCACAGGTTTCACTGTATGCATATGGAGGGGCTTCAAAAAGCTCGTGGAAAAATTCCATTATCTTTTTTTTTTGTCTGTTTAAATTTATTTGGATGAAAGGTGACCTCCAAGTTAAAAAGGTATCCTAGGTGATAGTCTTAGGTATTCCTTTAGTCTCTATTGGTCCAGTAAGTCTGATCTTTTTTAGGAGTTTGGTTTTTTGCTTTACATTTTTCTCTCATTCTGTCTGGCACCTTTGGTAATGTGTGTCCTTGGTCAGAATGGTTGATAGTGGTAGCTAGGGACCATCTACTTTTTCTGGTCTCAGGTTAGATTGGGCCGTGGTTCCTGAGCTCTTAGTCCTGTGGACTTGTTTCTTCTTTGGCTCTTTGCTCTCACTTCTTTTTTTTATTCCAGATGAGTAGAGACTGAGTAGGCTTTGAAGACGTAGATGCTACTCACCAAACTAGGATTGTAGAACATTAATATTATTATTATTGGCATTTTTGTTATTGTTGAGAACATACGCAGCAAAACGTACAGCAGTTCAGCCATTTCTACATGAACAATTCAAGGACACTGACTACATTCTTAACGATGTAAAACCATCTCCCTCTCCTTTTCTAAGTTGCCCCTCCCTGATTCACAGGTACTCTCTGCCCTCTGAGTTCCCAGACTAGTCTTTCCGGTTGATATTATTACTTTGATCCCATTTAAAATCATTCTTTTTTTTTTTTTCTTAAATGTTTTATTGTGAATTATGTGATAGTTTACATGGGAGAACATTAATTTTACATTCATTCTATCGTATATCGTCTCATTGCCATGGTTGCAATCCCCTCCATGCAATCCTTCCCCCGTACCCCCCAGGTCTTCAGCACACAGTAGCTCTCCCTCTCTGGATCTAAAGTATCCAGCTGCTCCATCGCTCCACGTCATCATCTCTGGCTCCATTTCAGGCATCACTGCTTCTCTGGGTAGGAACCCACTCTCTGCTCTTCTCCCTTGATGGTCCTAGGGACC
>NW_006408645.1:3228024-3250613 GCF_000296735.1 Chrysochloris asiatica | reverse complement strand
TTTTTTTTTTAATCTCAAATGGTTGAATATTCTAAGGAATATGTACCTCCCTTGTCTCATTATAGACCTATTTACTATTTGGCTGAAAATTGAGCCTCAGGGGTGAGTTCAGTTCCAGGCCTGAAGGGTGAATTCCACCAGGCCCTACCTGACCAGTTAGCTTGATCTTGTTGATGATTTTGAATTTTGGTTCACATGTTTCTGCCACTTTCTTCAGAACCAGCTAATGTGATCCCTTTCAGAGCAGTTAGTAGTATTAGCAGGGCAGCATCTGGCTTTTCTGGTCTCAGGTTGTAGAGGCTGAGGTTCACATGGTACATTAATCCACTGGGCTGTTTCCATGCATCGTCAATTGTCTTCACTCTTCCTGGCTCCATTTAGAAGGCCGAAAGTCCAAGTTAGGGTTGCTGCCTCTAGAAGGCGCTCTCTCCGGACTCTAGGGAAAAGTAGTCTGTCTCCGTTTGTTAGCATCTGTAGGCTGGAATTCCTTAGAGATCACCATGGCTTGGCGTCATCTTTCCCTGGATCTAGAAACTTCTTAGTGCAGGGACCCCAAATTGTGGTTTCCTCTGATCTGTTTATTTCTCTCTCCTTTAATCTCATGTCAAAAATTCCATTGCCTTTTTTTTTTTTTGCGGGGGGACTCAATAAACATTTATTGAATGCATGTATGAATAAATGAATGAATCTGGAGCTTGTCAAGGCAGCCTACATCTTATAACTTGGTCCCCCAGCTCACTGCCTAACCTAGTACCAGTACCAAGCTGTTTTGACCACTGTAGCCATGTAATTTTTGAAATAAGGGAGTGAGAGGTTGCCAACCTTATTCTTCTTCTTAAGCAATGCTTTGCTTATCCTAGGTCTCTTTCCTCTTCATATAAAGTTTGTAATTGTTTTTTCCATCTCTTTGAAGAATTGTTGGAATCTGGATTGGGATTGCATTATATGTGTAAATTGCTTTGGGCAGTATCCGCATTTTCACAATGTTAAGTCTTCCTATCCAGGAGCATGGTACATTCTTCCATTTTTGTAGGTCTCTTTTGGTTTCTTGTAGTAGTGTTTTGTAGTTTTTTGGTTTCTTGTATTTTGTAGTTTCCTTTGTATAGGTCCTTTGTTTCTTTGGTTACATTTTATTCCTAGATACTTCATCCTTTGGGTGGTTATTGTAAATGGTATTGCTTTCCTAATGTCTTTTCAGCACTGTCATTATTGGTATAGAGGAATCCAACCAATTTTTGTATGTTGATCTTCTATCCTGCCACTTTCCTGAATCTTCCAATGAGGTCTAGTAGCTTTTTTACTGAGTCTTTGGGGTTTTCTATGTATAGGATCATATCGTCTACAAATAGAGTTTTACTTCGTCTTTGCCAATTTGGATGCTCCATACCTTTTCATTCCACTTTTCCATGAACTTTTTGAAGCCCCTTCTGTATAACCAGTTGCCACAGAGTCTGCTTTGACTGTGGTGAACCCTGTATGTGTTAGGGCAGAACTGTTGCCAACAAGGTTTTCAAAGACTGTTTTGGTTTTTTTCTTTCTTAGATAGATCGCTGAACTTTTCTTCCAAAGAGCCTCTGGGCAGACTTGACCCTCCCACCTTTTAGTTGTTGTCTGGAGGGTTTTCAGTGACTGTGATCTTCCAGAAAAAAAGATCACCAGGACTTTCTTCTGAGGTGCCTCTGGCTGGAATCAAATTGCCATCCTTTTGATTAATAGACTGCTTAACCAGTTTTACTACCCAAACATTTCTCCATTTATTTTGGAGAAATCTCTGTTTCTCATCACTGTATTGTCATTTTCAGCACACATACCCTGTACATGGTTTGATTAGATTTTAAAATATTTCATTTGCTTTGGAGCAACTGTAAATAGTATTGAATTTTTTTTGACTAATGTTATTAGATGCTGTCAAGTTGGCTGTGGTTCATAATGACCCTGTGCACAACAAAATAAAACTGCCTGATCCTTACAGTTATTGTTATATTTGAGCCCATTGTTCCAACCACTGTATCCATCCATCTCATTGGCGGTCTTCCTCTTGTTTGTTAAATCACCACCATGCATGAGTTTTTTTTTCCCAGGGACTGGTTCCTGTTGATAATATGTACAAACTGGGTAAGAAAAACCTCACCAGCCTCACTTCTAAGAAACATTCTGGCTATATTTTTTCCAAGACAGATTTGTTTATTCTTCTGGCAGTCAATGGTACTTTCAATATTCTATTCTAATACCGTAATTCAAATGCATTTATTCTTCTCCAGTCTTTTTTATTCACTGACCAACTTTCACATGCTTCTGAGAAACTGAAAATACCAAGGCTTGGGTCAGGTGCACCTTAATCATCAAACTGACATCTTCGCCCTTTAACTCTTTAAGAAGGTTTTTTGCCACAGATTTGCGTGATGCAGTACAGCATTTGATTTCTTGACTACTGGCGTCCATGAACATTGATTGTAGATCCAAGTAAAAGGAAATCCTTGATACTTCAATCTTTTCCCCATTTATCATGGAGATAAATGGTCCACAGGTGAGGATTTGTGTTCTTTTTACGTTGAGTTGTATTCCGTATGAAGGGCTGTATTCTTTGATTTTCATCAGAAAATACTTTTAAGTCCTCTTCACTTTGAGCAAGCAAGGCTGTTTCATCTGCATATCCTAAGTTATTAATAAACCTTCAAGCCTGATGTAACGTTCTTCATATTGTCCAGCTTCTTGGGCGATCTGCTGAGCCTACACATTGAGTAACTGTGGTAAAAGGACACAGCTCTGGTGTGCACACCTTTCCTGATTTAAAACCAGAAACAGAAACAGTAGGAAGAAGGAATAGTAGGTGGTCCACTTCTGAGGGATTAGCTCCTGAAAACCTTGTGAATAGCAGCAAAACATTGGCTTGTATTATTATATGGATATGCAGTTGATTTTGTGTGTTTGTGTGTTGGACTTGTATCCTGAAATCTCTCTAAATTCACTTACCTAGTTGTAGAAGGATTCCCCCCCGCCCCGTGGGGGTGGGCAGGTTCATTGGTATTTGTGTATATAGCTACATCATTTGCGAGTAAGGGTAGTTTTATTTCTTCCTTTCCAATCTGTATTCCTTTTGCCTGTCTTATTGCATGGGCTTGGACTCCCAGTACTCTGTTGAATAAGAGTGATGAAAGGTGGACAACTTTGCTTCATTCCTAGTATCCATTGTTTTCATCATTTAGTATAATGTAAGCTGTAGATGTTTTATAGAGGCTTTTAATCAAGTTGAGGAAGTTCTTCTCTGTGAGTAGTTTTAATCTTAAGTAGATGTTGGTGGTGTGGTGGTGGTGATTATGTGCTGTGGAGTCAGTTCCAACTTATAGTGACCCTGTGTAGGGTTTCTGAGGCTGTAAATCTTCATGGGAGCAGAAAGCCTCATCTTTCTCTCTGGGAATGACTGGTAGTTTCGAACTGCTAACCTTGCGGTTCGCAGCCCGACTTGTAACCACTGTGCTACCAGAGCTCCTTTAAGTAGATGTTGGATGTTGTCTAATACTTTTCTCCTTCGATTTATATAACTGTATGGTTTTTCTTCTTTAGCTTATTAATGTGAATTACGGTGATTGATTTTAGAATACCTAAATACCTTCATGTCTACCTAACTGTTGATGAGCAGAAAGTTTTCATTTTATTGTAATAAAGATAATCAGTCTTTTCCTTTTGGGTTTGAGCTTTATGAATGATATTTTTAAACTTCCTTTCTATCTTGAGGTCATAAAATACATTTTATTTTCTAAAAAATTTTGTTAATAGCCTTATTTTTTTTCTCTTGTTTTACTTCAAGATTAGTTTATTGTGTGACAAACTAGTGACTCTATGTGAAGGAGAGTTTTACTGGGTTAGATTCACAGGTGGGGAAAAGCACAGATGATACAAAGAAACTCTATGAGAAAATGTACAGAAACCAGAGCCCCTTCATCTGAGGCTTTAATGTCCTCCACAACATACCCACACATGATTGTCCTTGTTCATTCACCTCTTCTACATGGGACCCAACTTTAAGACCCTGCCTCAAATAAGTCATTCACCTTAGTAATAAAAACCTTGTTAATTCCTTGTTAAAACTAGGTCTTAGTATAATATTATAACACTCAAACCTGTTAGTGTAACTGTTCCATTATAAAAGGTAATATGATTAAGCATGACTTACCTAGGGTGATCCCAAGCTGGGTCTCAATCATTACTGCTTCCTTCTGAGAAGCAGGAGTCGTAGGACTCTTAGCTTGCCTCACCCCTACAGCATCGCTTACTGAGCTCCACATAATTGTTGTGCGGTTTGTTTGTTTTTTAAGCTTTTATTATGAATTGAGTGGTAGCTTACATGGGAGAATATCATTTTACACTCATCCTGTTGTATTTTGTTTCATTGCAATGATTACAGTCCCTTCCATGTGTCATCATTCAACAGGATTTGCTTATAGGCCCTCTAGGTTTTTGTTTGTTTTTTGATGTACACAGAAGCACTCAAGGGCATATGTAATCATTTAAACAACCAAAGAGCACATTTTACAAGCCTGCCTCCTGGCCACCAGCACACAGTCTTTCTCTTTCCATGAGTTTAGAGTCCTCAGTTGCTCGCTCTCTCTATGTCCTCATCTCTGGTGTCACTGCTCCTCTGGATAGGGTCTCACATTTTGCTTGTGTTCTTCTTCCTTGATGGTCCTAGGGTCCTCTATTTCTGGACTGTAAGGTTCAGTACTCCCACTTTCTGTTAGAAAACTTCTACCTTTACAGTTGTGAGAGTCATAATTAGTCATGATAAACAATTACTATTTGAATCAAAAGAGTCTTATACCCATCTCCTTTTACCAGACCCGGCTAGACAAGAGAAAATTATTCAGTGGGGATTTTGCCTTCCCCCAGCACACTCTGAAACTAAACTCTCTCTTTAAAACTTGTATGCAAGTCACTTCGTGCCTTTATAGGTAGATAGACAGTAACTAAGTTGCCTGTCCCTATCCACCCTGTGTACAGAGGGTATAGGTTTGATCCTTTAATGTGAAGACTCATTAAAGAGTTGGTGTTTTGGGCTAATATATCCGTAAATACAGGTCAAAATGTAGCAATTTACACTCGTTTCTTTTATCATTTTTTTTTAATCTTCCTCTAGTTGAGTTCTGATCATCCAGCCATCGAAGCTAGGTCAAATGGGTGGTAGTAACCTTTTGTATCTGGATATCTGTTCACATGGAATTATCTTACTTTGTTTGTTATGAGCTGGGAGACCTATTTAATTTTCCCCTCTTTGGATAATCAACTGTTGCACAGTGGCTCTGTAGAATAAGCACTGGACTGGTAACAGAAAGGTCAACAGTTGGAACCTACCAGCTGCTCCACAGGAAAGTTACAAGGCTTTCTGTGTCTGTAAAGATTAAGAGCCTCAGAAACTCTATACAGGGTCTCTGTGAGTTTGAAACTAACTCAGTGTCACCTAACAGCAACAACAACAATGGGCAACCAGTTGCCGTAATTTACTGAAACGTTCATCGTTTTCCCACTAATCTGTAATGGTACTGTTCCCATAAACACATTTTCTTTGTGTCTGGTTCTGTGTCTAGACAGTCTGTTTTGCTCCATTGAGCTTAGTAGCTTTACAAATATTCTTAATATTTGGTAAAGCAAATCTTTGCATCTTATTCTTCAGAATGTCTTAGATATTTTTATCTGTATATTTTGCTTTACATTTTAATAAACACTGTCAAATTGCTCGCTAAAACAGGCTTTCTCTTTCCATAAATTAGTGTACATCTTTGCCAATGTTTTCTTTGAATCGTTTTAATTTTAGCCATTCTAGAAGAGCAATAATACCTTGTTGTATTAGTTTGTATTTTCCTAACTATAAATTTGAAAACAATTTGATAAGCTTTTTACTCTGTCCTTTTATTAGTCTATTTTCTGGAGATAAGGCTGTGTAACAGATCACCTTCAAAGTCTTGTGACTTAATCAACCACATGAAACAAAATGTATGACTTGTTGAATGGGAAACTGATCTGCTTCTAAACCTTCATCCGATTCACAGTAAAATATTAAATACACACAACACACACACACACACAATTATGTGACTTGTCAGAATGTATATTTGTATTTTGAGAACTTTACATGAAAGGTGTTATACCTCTGTGCCAGGTTATAGTCAAGAATAAGAAGGTTGGTAGATAGTTTGAATTTTCCTGCAATTTTCTGCTCTGTGGATATCATGTCTTATCACTTTCTATTGGGTAAAGCAAGTCACATGGCCAAGCTTGCCATTGACAGAAGTGCATTTGATCTACAAGGAAACACTGTAGGCCTCATAGCAGTGTGCAGAGTGTATAGTCCTCTTAAAGGGAAGAGTTGGGATCAGGAAAGCCACCTGTCACAGTGCTTCCTGGATCCTTCCCATCCCCAAACAGCAGGGCGTCTTCTCACAAGACAACATTTGGAGTCAACTTTTGATAACCAGCTTTCCTGTTTCCCTTCCACCTTCCCTCCCTTTCTTCTTTCATATCTTTCTCCCTTTCTTTCATGACAGCAGTCACATTTCTAGATATAATGCACATAGATAACACCTTGTTTTCGACACAGGTACAGCATTCCCCAGTTGTCTGTGGCCCTTTCTACTGGTTTCTAGATGGTATACTGGGCAAAGTGTAAGTCTCATGTGGTCAGGTCAGCTGCTGTAATCTCTGCATCCTTCCCAGCCCATTCTCCCCTCACCTCAGTTACAGAATACTGAGCTCTTTGCACGGGGAATTAACATTCTGCCTTTCTATGTGACCTTGGATAGCCTGTCCCCACTCGGGGCACTTTTGTATTCCAGCTACCTTCCTGTGTATGCTGAGGTGCAGAGGCCCCATGTGTACCTGCAGAGCAGCCACATGGAGTTCAGCGACCTCTACCTGGATGTACCCACGATGGCAGCCACCACACTCATCAATGGCACGCTCCTGCCCACCCAGTTCCAGTGGGGCAAGGTCAGTGAGCTCACACTATTGGGTCTCCAGACCTGCAGCCCTCAGCTAAAACGCCCTTGAAAGAGGGGTTGTACCGCTCAGAACAAGGTCCTCAGCCTGTCCCTTGTCCCTTAGTGGCCCCAAACGCTCGACTCCTCACAGGGATAGCACTTCTGGTTGAACTCTTTCTTGTCCTGCCATCAAGGAATTCCTGCCCCCTATCTCTGGTGAACATACCTGGGGCCTCCAGCTGCTGGAGCCCATGACTGGGCAGCGGCTGGGAGCCCAGTTGTGTCACTGCCCTTCAGGATGATGCGGAGCCTGCGCTTAGTGCCATGGGAGATGAGCCTCATCCATGTACATCAGAGGCATCTGCCCTTGGCTCCCCCTCAGCCTGGGCCTCCCAGGTCAGGAAACCCCTTAACAGGTCCCTGAGAGTTAGAGTGGTTTATACCCCAGAAGTGAGTACCCAGCCTTGTCGGGTCTGTTTATAAGCCCCCAGTGTGCCAGCTTCCTGTGCAGCAGGGAATAGTCTGAGC
Organism: Chrysochloris asiatica; assembly: GCF_000296735.1. NCBI lineage: Eukaryota > Metazoa > Chordata > Mammalia > Afrosoricida > Chrysochloridae > Chrysochloris > Chrysochloris asiatica. The sequence continues at coordinate 3,243,114 of NW_006408645.1, read as the reverse complement.
ATACTCTCTGGGCCCCAGGTTCATCCTGAGAGTCCAGCATGTGATAACAGATCCATCCACATGTCTGCTAGCTCCTGGGGCACCAAGCAGCCCTCTGCACTGTGACAGTCTCCCCCAGATGTGGCATGCTGGGCCCCAGTGAGGAACGCCGGCTCACCTTGCAGTTGACTGCTCACACCCAGGTAAATTGGGCAGTGAGGGGCCTGTATGCCTGCAAGGGCATCCTGCCAACTCTCTGCACCTGTCAATGCAAGGAGGTCCCACCTCATGTCCCATCCTGGTCCTCTTGGCTAGAGAAGAGATGTGTTGAATTTGGGTCTCTGTTCCTGCCAGGCCTGCTCTAAGGACTCCAGTGCAGGAAGCCTTGATCAGGCATAGCTGTGCCCTGTGAGCCCCTGGCCGTGCCTGGTCTTTGACAGCAGTGTTAGTCCTCACCAGGCCATTCTCTGAAGCATTGATGGGCCTTGATAGAATGAATGTAAAACTAATGTTCTCCCATGTAAACTATCACATATAATTCACAATAAAACATTTAAGAAAAAAAAAAAAAAATTCAAAATCATGAAGACCAGACTTTTGAGTCTGTGAGACCACTTCCAAACATTAACTTTCAGTGGAGTAACAGACAGATCTCTGATGTTAACTTTGACACCAGGGAGGTACTGTGCTCTTTAGAATAATCAGCCTTATGCGATCAAAAGGGCTGAAAAATACTCAGAACATGGAAAAAAGGGGTGAATGAAAATGGGGAGCACAGGGAGGAAGTGGGAAGAGTTATATGTAGAGTTTGCAAACAATGTCATGAAAAACAAACAAACATGCATAAACTGTTGAATGGGAAACTTAATTTTCTTTGTAAAGTTACACACAAACCATAAGTTAAAACACAAGCAAAAAGTGTGACTTCTCCAGAAGTCCACTCTAAAACGTCTTACCTCATGTCAGCCTGCCCATCTGTCTGGAGCAGACTCAGCAATGCGGCCTAAGGAAGGGGCATACAGGAGGGCCATGGGCTGAGCCCCGAGTCTGTACCTGTGAACTGTGACTCATTGGGGGGACTGAGGAACCCTTCCAGACAGATGAGCCTAAAAGAGTCACCCCACAGCCATGGCCCCTGTTCTGGGAGACCATCAGGGCCATCCTCTGAGGCTCTAGCCCTACGTCTTCCTGTAGTGATGTGACCTGGGATGGGCTTTTCTTGTAGGAAGAGCTGACTGATCTGGCCCTCCCGTGCCATGTGTCGGGCATGGAGAAGCCGCTTGTCCTGGGCATTTCTGGGAAACCCCAGGGACTGCAAGTTTCCATCACCATCACTGTGGAGGGCTCAGAGAGAAGGTGAGCCCAGGGCTAGGACTGGTGCCTAAGGGTTGAGGTGAGCCCAGGATGGACCAGTGTCCCCTCTGGCACCAGTCTCCTCCTGACTGCTTCCTACAGCCAGGGAAAACCCACAGTATTATTGTGGCCCCTCACCACCTCTGTGTGGAACAGGTCCCCTACTTCAGCTTCTCCCTCTCTGAGGTGTTTCCCTACACACTTGGTGGCATGTGTCACGGCAGGTAGGAGATGACAAGGGACCATGCTGTAGGTAACTGGAGCCTTCCCTCCCGTGGAGGGCTCAGTCTGCCCCTGGCCAGGGACAGCTTGTATAGAGCTCTCTTGACATAGAGGGTGGGCAGGAGAGGTGGACCCGTGGGGTGGTAGTTCACTGAGGAGGGGGCCCAAGGCTGAGTTCCTGTATGGCTGGGCTGGACCAGGAGTGACGTGTAACACTGTTCCCATGGGCACGGGGCAGCTTCTTCAGCACAGAGCAGTGGTCAGGCCACCCAGAGGATCTCCGCCTGGACTTGGGCTCAGCAGTGCCACTGAGAACTTGTGTGAACTGCCAGCTCATCCTGACCAACCACTCCCCGATACAGACCCCTTTCACCCTCAATTTTGAGTATTTTGGAAGCCCGCAAAAGAACCTGAGCAAAAAGACCAGCCTGTAAGTTGGCATCTTTCTAAGGCAGGTCCCAGGGTGGCTGTGGTTGGGTGGGGCTTACCCCCTAGACCTGTTTGTGGCTCGGGTGACCACAGATGTTTGTTGGTGTGCAGGGTGGGAGGATGTGATTTTATAGATGGTCATGGGGTGAGGGTGGGGGAAGGACACGCAAAGGCATGGCTCCTGCTGCCCACCTCCCAGACAGTGAATGGGCCTGTAGGAGAGGCAACAATGTGGCTATTTCTCCTCATCCTGACCTGCTGAGGTGGAGGACTGCTGATAGACCTGCAAGTATTTGGATTTGTGGATGAGTTCCTCATGTGGAAAGAACTGTGTGGGCAAAGGTGTGGCAGTGAGGGAGCCTGAATGTATTCCAAGAACAATGAACAGAGTGTCTGGGCTGGTATGTTGGAGGGCAAGGCAGGCAGAGAGTGATCTGCTGAAGACACCCAGTGGATAAGACAGGCATCAGCAGAGCTACTGTGGTCAAGGGCAGAGGTAAGACCTGGAGCATTGTTTACCCAGACACAAACACACTCAGGTGTGCTAGAGCTCAGGAGAACCAGTTATTAGGGTAGCATTTTTCAAGGCTGAACCTGGAAATTGGCCACAGTGAAAGTATTTACACCACAGAAATTGGCAAACACAACAAATTCAGGTTTGTTTATTTGTTGTTGTTTCTTTGAAATCCAATTTGCTAGCATGCTGCTGCCTGACACCTTGCCCCCTAATCTCCTAAGGCAGAGGAGCCCACCTTTAAGGAGCACTGTTGTGGACAGGGGAGGGGTCGGGCAGGCAAGGACAGTTTTCTGTTCTGGAAAAATCAGTGTGCACCTGAGGCTGGGCAAAGATCGGAGGGAGCAACTGGAAAGGCGCCATTTCTGAACACTGGGCCAGAGATGGGGAGGGTGTGTATCCAGGGCCACAAGGACACAGGACTGCCCTAGGGGTCTGGAGCTGGCAAATGGCCTGCTGCTGGAGTCATTTGGGGCCCTTCCTAGGGAAGCAGTGAAAGCGAAGACTGGAAAGGAGGTGAGAAGAGACCTGAGCAGCTCTCCCTGGGAGAGCAAGCAGGGCCACTTTACTTGAATGGGCACCGGGTGGGATGCTGTTTGTCATGGGCAGAGACTCAAGTCTTGGGAAACACTTTTATGGCTTAATTTTACTTCTGTGTGTCCATCTTATAAAGCCTTGACTTGGCTCCTGCCCTGCTAAAGACGGCACGGATTCAAGAGCATCTGGCCAAGCGAGAAAAGCTGGGTAAGAGCCAACAGGGCGGGTGCTGCTGAGTCCAGGCCATGGTCAGAGCCGAGTTCCCTGCGGCCTTGTGAGGCTATGGGACAGGACTAGAGATCCCACACAAGTCTTATCTAGCCTAGGTCACCAAGATAATCATGCCCCTGTTACCTGATAGTGGTTCCTCTCTCAAATGAGGCCATCTCCCCAGTAGGGCATAAGACTTGGGCAAAGAGCCTGGATGTGATTTGGGATAACTGGTAACCCATAAAGGAGGGCTGAAACTGCAGTCTGGCCTCTTAGACGAGAAAGGCTAACTAGGAAGGGCCCTGAGCCCGCTAGCCCCTAGGCTCCCAGGATGAAGGCGTGTTTGGTGGTTATGTGCCATGGAGTCAGTTCCAACTTTTAGTGACCCTGTATATGGTTTCTGGGGCTGTAAATCTTTATGGGAGCAGAAAGCCTTACCTTTCTCCTGCGGGACAGCTGGTAGTTTCGAACTGTTGACTTTAAGGGTCGCAGCCCAATTCGTAACCACTACGCTACCAGCCTGACCAAAGCAAGACTGTAGGGTGACTTGTCTATAAAAATGGTTTGCTGATGCCTAGGATTTGGACCACATTCCCACCCCAGGGCCCTGAATTGTCACTCTTGGTTCTCCCCCAGATTTTATGAAAAGCATGTTGTCTCATGGGAAAGGAGCTGCCTTTTCCCCCCATGTTTCCAGAGGCATGCTGGGAGCCTACCAGCAGCTCAGCATTGGCATCACGGGCTGTGCAAACATGTGGGGCGAATACTGGGACAACCTCATCTGCATGGTAAGGACGTGCGACCTCGGCTCAGGGGAGGGGAGGCTTCCACTCAGGTCTGCGCCCCTCTCACGCCTGACCCACAACTTCTCAACACTTACCAGGTTGAAAGGCAAACCCCACCGAGCTCAGGGTGGCCATTCAAGTCTGCAGGAACCTCTTGGGGTGTTAACTCATGAGCAATAAAACCTTCCATACCTTTTCCCATGAAATGCAGGGTGGGGAGCACACTGCGGAGAGTAGAGGAATCCCATGGGCTAGCTGCCTGGCTCAGAGCTCAAGGGGCAATGGTCACACCCCTGGTGTGGGAGTTAGAGGTGGTGGGGCAGAGCCACATCCTCACCAAGCCCTCCAGGTATTCATTCACTAACCCATCGGTCCATTCCTTTATGCATGCATTCAGCACACGTAACCTACTGTACATATGGGGGAAAGGGAGAGAGATGTGCATGTTATTCTATAGTATTATTGTTAAGTGCCATCAAGTTCTGACTTACGGAGGCCCTAGATAGGGTTTTTGAGGAGTAGTTGGTAGATTTGAACCACCAGCCTTTCTGTTGGCTGTGCAGTGCTTATCCTACAGCACCACACCCAGACTCTGTATTATTCTGTAGTATTTTGTTATTACATAGAAGATTTTCATGGACTATTTAGTAACTTGAACAATTAGATAGTTGGTTTAGATCAACTGTATTATGCATGTTGTTAAGTTTTGTTGGGTCTGTTCTACCTCATAGTGATCCTGAATAGGGATTTCAGGGTGCAGCTGGTGTTGCTAGCAGTCCAGTGCTTATCATACAGCTCCACCTTAATAGGCAAGCCCAATGTCAATGAGTCAGTTCCGACTCAGTGACCCTTGAGAGGGTTTCCAAGACTATTTACAGGAGCAGAGAGGCTGGTGGGTTTGAACTGCCAATCTGATGGTTAACAACCCTAACCCTAACCTAGAGTGGCAGCGGGGCACCTTTAATAGACAAAGCGTTCTTAATAACAAGAAAGAATAAAGCTTCTCAAATGGGCAGAATTAAAACAAGCAGCTCGCAGAAAGACAAATAACATGGCCAGTAAATATACAAAATATGCCAATGCTTCCAGTCTTGGTGTGGCACTGTGAGTTAATGTGCTGAACTGCAAAGCTGGTTTGAACCACAAGGTCAGCAGTTCAAGCTCACCAGCTGCTTCTTGGAAACACTATCCAGGGTTGCTTTGGGTTGGAACCAACTCGACAGCACTTGACAACAACTAGTAACTAAAGAAAAGCAAGTTGCATAACAATGATATACTCATTTTGTCAAAAGGGCAAGCTTTAAAAGTTGGTGAACGTGATAGGGGAAGGCAGGAAGGGGCTCATTGGGGGGGTAAATGAGGAACACCCTTCTGCAGGCACTTTTGAAATGTGCTGGACCCCCATATTTATAGTTTCCCTAAGGTAGGGATAAGCACTGTAGGATACACACTGGACTGCTAACCATAAGGTTAACTGTTCAAACCCACCATCTGCTCAGAAAGCCTATACAAGGTCACTGTGAGTTAACAACCAACTCGACAGCATGTTACAAAGAACCGAGTAACAAGTGCGTATGTGTACAGATACATTCATGCCAGCTTACCTGTTCTTCTCAGCATAGTCTCAGATAGAAGAAAAGAAGAAACAGAAAGCGAGGGAGAGGGTAGGAAAGATTAAGATCATCACATACTCACACAAAAAAAACATTTGTTTTATTCTACAAAAGAAAATCTGGACAGTTGTGCGGTAACATGTTAATAGGGAACATGCTGGTTAAAGCAGAATTAAGGATCATTATCACATTTTGTATTTTAATTTAAAAAACAAAACTGTGTGTATTACTTCGTACTGTCAGAGAAAGACAAAATCTTTGTAATGAAAAAACACAGAAATTTGTAGATGGGATCTTGGGAAGGCAAAATAGTGAAGGCGGGAAGGTGACTTCAGGCTGGGGAGGGAAAGCAGGTGAAAGGAAAGGGAAGGGGAGGCATGCTGGGAAGCAGGGCAGCCCCAGGCCTCTGGCTCTGGAACAGGCATCTGATGGCTGTGACCAAACTGCAGAGACCTGGCTGGCAGGAAGAGGGGAATGGGGAGCTGGGGAGTGTGGCTGCAGGCCAGGACAGGAATGGCAAAGGACTGGTGTGTGTTGGCAGGTGGGGAACCTGCCTCCAGCTGTCATCCCAGTGCACATGGCTGTGGTGGGCTGTCCCATCAGCTCCCAGAGGACCACCTACTATACTGTTGACCAGCCTCTCAAGGAGCCCACCATCAGGTGCTGTATCCTGGTTCCCAGTGGCCCCCAAGCCCTCAGGTCTGAGCTCCCTTTGTGTTCCAGCCTGGGCTGCCCACACAGGCTTCTTGCTTTCAAGCTGGACTGGTGATACTTGGGGCCACCCAGCAAGAAGATCCCAGGACAGGGCTAACCTGGTGGAGAGACACCTCAGGGGACATGATTACCATCTGCACATCTCTGAAGGCTTTTGAGTTGTAGATGAAGTGGGTAGTCAGTGTGGCCCAAGGTTAGTACCAGAACCAGGGTCCCCCTCACACCAACTGGCTGAAATCAGTACAGTGAGCACAGTATGGGGTAGGAGTTGCCAGGGCACTGAGCAGCCCTGAGTTAGCTCACAAGGTTCTGCATGGGAAGGCCTCTCAACCTCGGTTTGGTTGACTCTGTGGCAAGAACAGAGAGTGATGCTTGCTCCCTGCCTCAGTCTCCCTACCACTAGCCCCCTTCTGACAGTAATCCTACCTGGCTGTGATTGTGCTGGCCGTGACCTCCCTGCCCCTAGGTTCGGCACCTCACTCTCTGGAGGAGACACAGTCACCCGGGTCCTTCGCCTGAATAACTCCAGCCCCTGTGGTAAGACCCCAGGGGGCTTCTGGTATAATCTGTGCTTGTGCTAGGCAGGCTGGGAGGGGTCTGGGACATGCGGGCCCATGAAGAGGACTCAGGAGCCCACACCTCTGTAGTTGCTATGGAGGCATCTGAGGGTGTGTGTGGGGGGGGGATGGGTGTAAGAGAGAGAGGGAGAGAGGGAGAGGGAGAAAGAGTGGGGAGCTTGGAGTGGAGGGAGGATTGACCAAGCTTGCCCAGGGTGAGCCAGCTTGTGCTGAGGAAATATTGAGATGAAGAGTGTTGTAGGCAGCAGAAAGAGCAAACAGCTCAGAGGCATGAGGGAACCAACCTAGCTGTGCACATCAAGTCACCTAGAGAGTTGAAGGAATCCTGAGGCTGGAACCCGCCTTAGGTCCACTGATTGTGAGTCTATGGGCTGGCTGGGAGCTGTGATGATGTCAGTTAAGCACAAAGCTGCTAACAAGGTTGTTGGTATAACTTACCAGCTGGTCCACAGGAGAAAAATGTGGCATTTTAGCTCCCCCATAAACACTGATGGCTTCGAAACTCCTATACAGGGTCACTGCATTAGAACTCACTCCACGGCACCTAACACCAGACACCTAACACCAACAACATGAGCAGACCCTGGGTACTGTTGTTTTTTAAAAGCTCCTCAGCTGATTCTAATAGGGTAGAAAACCTTTGCTCTATGACCTTACTTGTCTACTAGATCTGTGCAGTTTTTTTTGTTTTTTTAATTTAAGGTTTTTATTGTGAATTGAGTAAAAGTTTACAGGGCATATCATCAGTTTTACATTCAACAATTCATACACCTTGTTTTATCACAATGATTGTAATCCATGTATCATCAGTTAACAGTATTTCTCTCTATCCAGTTTAGCTTTTTAAAAACAAACACTCAGGCATATGTAAAAATTTACATCTCCAAAGGGCACATTCTACAAGTCTGCCTCCTGGCCACCAGCTCTTAGTTCCTCTCTTCCTATGAATCTAGAGTCCTCAGCCGCTCCCCATCTCCATAACCCCATCTCTGCCTCCATCTCTGGCACTACTGCTTCTCTGGATAAGGTCCTGCATTCTGCTTGTGCGCTTCTCTCCCCATGGTCCTAGGTTCCTCTGTTTCTGGACTGTAAGATTAACCACTCCCCTGTTTTTGTTATAGAACTTCTACCTTTACAATTGTGACAGTCGCAGTTAGTCATGATAACAATTACTATTGAATCATACGAATCTTATCCCCATCTTTTTTCACCAGACCCATCTACACAAGGGACAGCTATTCAGTGGGGACACTTTCTTTCCCCCCATACTCTTAAACTAAACTCCCTCTTGAAACCTTGTAAACCAGTCACTTCCCCCCTCATTTTAGGTAGCCAATGTGTAAGTTGCCTGTCCCTATCTACCTTGTGCACAAATGGGATAGCATTGATACTTGATGTGAAGACTCTTTCCCTTTCTGAGTATAGGTCAGGTTCGTCATATTGTAGCAATTTATCCTTGTTTCCTTTATCCAAAAAAAAAAAAATTTTTTTTTTTTTTTTTTTTTCAGTCTTCCTCTACTTGAGTTCAGATTATCAAACCATCGAGGCTAGGTCAAAAGGGTACTTTATGCAAGTTTGGGTGTTCTTGTGTATCTCCCTTCACTTTATATCAGCTGGATGCTTCACAGCTCTAGCCCTCTGTGGCTAAGTCCTTGTCCATGGGCTCAAGTGTCCTCAGATCTGACCACACTTTGAACCAATCAGCCTTTCCTCTTCTCTGTGTCATCTCCAGGTTAACAGTTTTCAATGGACTGGGGTTGAACTCAGCCCATTTCCTCATTGTTGCCTTTCCCCCACTTCCACTCACCAGTAGACCAATGTGGTCACCAGCAAGCTTACATGCTTGTTTGTGTATTCCCTTTGAGTTTGTCTTAGGTGGGAGTTGGTCCTGAAAAACTTGTTTCTAGCCTTGATGTTTTCTGGGTGAACAGCTCGCTTATTCTTGGTAGTAGCCAGTCATGACATTTTTGTTTTGGGTTTTTCCTGATCTTTCTTTGAAGATGTATCTTCTGTCACTGTAGCTATTTCAGGATGGTCTGCTTATCCTTTCTCGTGGGACTGTCCCACTTCAGAAAGTTCTGGATGAGACTCAGGATTCCACCTAAGGTATAAAGGTATAGATTCCACCTATACGCTATAAAGGCTTTCTATTTCACTGGGCAAGTTCTAGAATCCCTTTTAGGTATTCCAGTCAGTTGATAGGCTGAAGATGGGCTTACAAGTTTTCTCTAATCATGTTTCCCAACATTGTTTTCTATCCCACTCAAGTGTCTATTTTACAACAGTAGGCAAGGGAAACTAATATTCATAAGGCACTCAAGGATTTTACTATTATTTACCCTTTTCAAGCTATACCTATATCCCTGTATCCCAGAGCCCTGTTGTTCCAAGGTTGAGTATGCATCACTATTTACCTCTGTCCCACTAGGACATGCAAACCTGTCTCAGTGTTGCCCTATCTATCTTGTTCTTCCACCTCCTCCCCACTTCTTGTATTGTGCTCCCCAAAACCCAAACTAAACACCCCATCCCAACCCCATTGTGGTTACTTTATATTCCATTAGTTCTACCCTCCATTTAAGACAGTCTATTTTATCCTGTAATCCACCTGACCTTCCCACCACCTGGATCTCTGTTTCTCTGTGTTTACCTTCTTTAACATTGTAATTGTTTTGATCATAGACTGACTTCCCAGATCCTCTGTTCTTATAATTTTATTCTGTTCTTGACTCTTCATTTGTTAATTGAGTTCAGGGTGATGCTGCCACATACGTCATTCTGTAGTTGTTGTCTGTTCTTGTTGGCTCTCAGTCCACAGAACTTCCTTTAGGATGTTTTTCATAGCAGGGTTGGCTTTGGGAAAATCCCTTAGCTTCTGTTTATCCTGGAATGTTTTGATTTCACCATCGTATTTGATTGACATCTTTGCTGGGTAGAGGATTCTTGGATGGCAGTTTTTTTCTTTCAGGGTTTTATATGTGTCTCCCCATTGCCTTCTTGTCTGCGTGGTTTTTGTTGAGATATCCAAGCTTAACTGATTTGCTTGCCTTTGTATGTTACACTTCTCTTTTCCCTAGCTATTTTCAGGATCCTGTCTTTATCTTTAATTTTGGAGAGCTTGATTATTGTATGTCTTGGTGATTGTCTTTTAGGGTCTATCCTTCCTGGGGTTCATTGAGCTTCTTGAATGCTTATCTTTTCACTTTTCAGGATGTTAGGAAATTTTTCTTCCAGAAAATCTTCAACTATCTTGTCTGTGGCCTTGTGTGATAGTTCTTTTTCTGGAATGCCAGTAATTCTTAAGTTATTCCTCTTCATGTTGTCCAACATGAATCTTAGGCCTTCTTCAGATTTTTTTAGTCCTTTTTTGTGTTTGTTCTTCTATCTACGTAGTGTTGAGAGATTTACCTTTTAGCTCACTAGTTCTGGCTTCTATCTCTTCAATTCTACTCTTTTTTCCCTTTCATTGTATTATTAATCATCTGGAGCTCTTTCTGTAGGTTTTGGATTATTTCCAATGCTGTATCTATTTTGTTTGATTATTCCTGTAGCGCTTTCCTGACTTCTTCGTTGTTTTTCTCACCCTCTGTGTGGAGTACTTGGCTGCACCTCATTATCATTCTCCTGAATTCCTTCTTAGGCATTTCCAAAGCCTGCCCTCCCTCCAGTGTGATGTCTGGATCTATCTCCTGCTCATCTGTCCCAGTCATTCTGTCTTGTTTCTGGACATATGGTCATCTGTTTCTTGGGCATCTTGAATAGTTAGCTGTGAACTCAGTAATTAGATGAATGGATGTTGATGTTTTATTATGCTTTCTGAATGCCTCCAGGTAGATGTGATCAGGAGATGGGCTTCCGTTTTCACTCTTCTTATTACTCAACTCGGAGTAATTCTAGCATGTGTTGGCTGCCTGTTTGGTGTACAGCAGCAGGTATTGGGTCTTGCATGGATGGTGGGGTTTTCTAGAGAATGATTGTAGCTTGCCTATATGATTGTACTTGCTGTCTCTTCTTGGGTAATGTAGGGAGAGAAGAGCCCCCTAAAGATAAAGAGGAGATCAAAAAAAACAAAACAGCAACAGCAAAAAAGACAGATTGGATACTGTAGTCTTTACTCGCAGAAAAGAGAAAAAAAAAAGAAAAAATATTCTGTAGCACAATATGAGAATAACTTTAACATCTAGCTCTTGACTTCTTGCTTTCAAGGTCGCTTGAGAAATTTCAAGATGTCACTGTTGGTCCTTATGATGTAATTCGGGATTTAATTTTCAGCCTGTTTCCTTTTTAACTTGCCTCTCTGCCCACTCTACAAACCCCGTCCAGTCTTCAGTTCAGGGTCGGCAGTGGGCCATTTTGTGCTGTTTGGTTTTAAGCAGGGCCTTTCCCTTTAAATTTTGCTGAGCAGGCTTATGCACATGCCTAGTAGAATCCTCCGGGGGTGGGTGTCTTCTCACTCAGGCACCCCCTCTAGTCACAAGAATGGAGGTGTGCAGATGAGAGACCAGTGAACAGAGACAAAAAAAACTAATGTCCACACCTTTATTTCGGAGGATTGGTAAGGCATCCATAGTGGCACTGGTCCTTCCCCTGCTCTGTCTTGCCCAAGGAGCTGCTGAGGCCGGCCAATCAGAAAAAAAAAACACCAGTTTTCTTGCTTCTGCTACAAACGCCATTGGCTGTAAGCCTTCACACTTTCTAAATATTCCTTTATATGTGGTTCAGAGTCCTGGGGCCATCCCCTGAACCTGCTTCATCTGGTATTCTGTATTATTGCTGCAGAGGTCCTCATTGTGCTTCTAACTGATCTGCCATTTCAAGCTCCGACCCCTCCTTGTCCATCTTCCCTTGTGATTTTTCTTACTGCTTTTGTGATTTGATCAAATCACTACTCTGGTTTCCTTTTGTTAAATTTGGAATTTCTTTCCTTTCCTTTCTCTCCATTAGTGGTTACCTTCCCTTTCTAAGTGCTCATAATCAGATGCACATTTTTCTATTTCTACTTAAAAGATTATTCATTGAACTTTGGATATGGAGGGCCTTGGTGGGAGTGGTTTTCGTGGATATATTCTCAGAAATACCAGATCAGGAATCTTGGGCGTTGGGTACCCTAGCCAAGAACCTGTCATTATAAGTATTCAGGAGGACTGAGGGAAGGTATAACAATTTGTCCTAGACGCTTACTACAAAGAAGAGAACCTTTAACTTAGGGCCTGTTTCTGACAGGGGAGACCTGGCCTTGCTATGGGCAGGTTGTTAGGTGCAATGAGGGGATGATGATAGAAAGGAGAAGGTATACCTGCTGGTTATGACTGGTCCCCAAGCCGGAGGAGCAGGATGGAAGGCAGGAGGGATGGGATGATGGCAGAGTTCCAAACACATGTAGGCTTGGGACAGGGCTTTTTGATTTGGAGCTTCTGGAAGATGAGGTGAGCGTCAGGAGCTATCACTGGGGACAGTAAGGAAGGCTTGGCTGTCCTGGTGAAGAGCTCACATGGGCAGGAAATCTCACTGGGAACGTGGGGAGAAGGACAACATGGGGGCTCAGGTTAGTTGGAGACAGACTTAAATGGGGTTGACAATCTGCTTAGCTTGGGGGATTTTTTTTCTCCAGTAGTATTCAGAAACTTGAGTTCATCTACTAGTAGGTTTTGCCAGCTGGGTGGAAGGATGGAGGATCCTAGCAAGCCAAGGGTTGGCATGACAGCTCCTGAAGACTCTCCTGGCCAGGGAAGGAGCTGAAATCAATGGGGCTAAAGCATATTTGGAAACAAATGAGGGAATGCAGAGGTTGGAGGATTCCGGGTGGTCAGCACAGAGGCCAGCAGGAGAGGAGATCTGTTTGCTGCATTTGCAGTTGGAGATAACGTGTTATTCTCAGGAGTCTGAGGTATAGAAGTGACAGGGAGGAGAGTCAATGGTGCTGTAGCCTGAAGAGTTTTAATCAGAAGAGTTGCCTGGAAGTGGCATTACAGGGGAAGAGAGGCCCCCTTACACTCCGAGTGGGAGAATAGGCAGAGGAGATGGGGGCATAGGGAGACCTGTCTTCTTTTCTTATTACTTGCCTGTTTCCTGTATCTGCCATAGACATTCGCCTGGACTGGGAGACCTATTCTCCAGAAGACAGGGAGGAGCAGCTGGTGGAGTTACTGGTGTTTTATGGGCCACCCTTCCCGCTACGTGACCAAGCTGGGAATGAACTCATGTGTCCTGAGAGCCCTGAGGCCAGCAACTTCGGGTCTCCATGTCCCTCCGATGAATCCGAATGCAGCAGCCATGAAACTGTCCATTCTGTGAGTAGAGGATGGTAGGGGAGGTAAGCTGGCCATTCTGAAAGCTAGCAACACATGGACAGACCAGTTGTATAAACCTGGGGACGGTTTTCATGACAGGCTGAGAGCAGCCCCCATGACAGCACCAAGGCCACACAGATCATCTCAGTCATCCTGCAGGAGCATGAGGGGGTACCCTGCACCTCCCTGTACTCTGTCAGACCTAGGCAGGTGGTGAGTCAGGTGGAAAGCTGGGCGCTACCTCTGAGCATCTGAGCTGGATGGCCAGTGGGCACAGGGCAGTGCTGAGGCTGCTGTCTGTGCCAGGTGGTCCCTGCTGGGAGTAGCAGCACTATCTCCATCTCCTTCACACCCATGGTCCTCAGCCCCGACATCTTGAACAAGGTGGAGTGCACTGGCTACGCCCTAGGCTTCATGAGCTTGGACAGTGAGGTGAGCCCTTCGGACCCTCTCTCTACTAGCCAGCACCTGGCTGCTCAGCCCAGGGACCACCGTGAGCCGACTAGGCTCTGGCTTGGCAGGTCGACAGGGAGATTCCAGGGAGGAGGCGCCGGCTGCAAGACTTTGCTGTGGGACCCCTGAGACTAGACCTGCATGGCTACGTAAGGCCTGCACAGTGAGTCTACGAGGCTGCCTGAACATCCTCCATCCCTTTGTGCACACCCTCACTGCACACTGGTGGGGACCAGTTAGGGTTCTAGGAGCAAGAACAATAGGAAAGGGCAGGAAGAAGCCAACGGGTAAATTATGGAAAGGATGGCCACAGGTCCAGTGAGCAGGAGTATGGACAGCCAGGGGGTTGCTCAGAGGCCTGACCTGAGCCAGCCATGCATGTTGTTGAGCAGGCTGAGTGTGGAGCTGGACTATGGTGACGGCATGGAATTCCAGCACCAAGCCAGTGAACTCATTCCTGAAGAGCCCTGCTCTGGGGTGAGTGTGCTGCGACCCCAGCCTCATCCATTTACCTCAAATGTCCCTCTGGGCCCTTGTGGAGAACAGGCCTGACACTGAGTCCCCTCCTCACTCCTCCCCACCTCTGTTGCTGTCAGGTGCTGAGTGAGTTGGTGAATACCCACCACCTGAAGTTGACCAACACAACAGAAATCCCACACTCCTTCCGGCTCCTGGTCTCCAAGCCTTTTTCCATTTCTCAAGATGGGACCAGTCTCAGAACTTCTGGTCCTAACCAGCAACAGGCATGTGAGGAGACTGCAGAAGAGGACAAGCTGCTGGTGCTCCAACCACAGGAGAACATGCTGGTCAGTGGAGGCACACACTTGTCTAAGTCAGATGGCGCCTGTCACACACACACACAATGGTACACTGTACACTACTCCACACACCATCCTGACACGTATGTAGACAGTACTGCATAGATGGCCTGCCATGCTCTAGACACTCATTCACAATGTGTATTCTCTCATGAATGTTCCTCTCAGCATTGCACATGTGTATCTTTGTCCCAGAATCATCCAGATGCCTGCCCTCTTGTCTTCTTCCTGCCACTATCCTGCATGCACACCCCACTTTTTGTACAGACTCCTTCCCTTCTCCTGTGCCCCCAACTCAGGGTTCTAGTCAGGTTCTGGTGAGCTCACAGCCATCTTTCCATAAATGTAAGGCACTCCAGGCCCCAAAGGGATCTCCTCTCTTCTGACAGGGCATCAGTGATACTAGGATTCTGGATTTTCAGAGTTCAAAGGGGCATACGGAAGACCCTGTCGGAGGCCCCTCTCCCTGCTGAGCCCTCATCTCACTCTGCCCTCTGCTGGGTTCTTCTGTTCACAGTGAGACAGTGAAGGCTCAGGGCTTCCGTCCGCAGTCTGTTCTTCTGTCCACAGTGAGACAGTGAAGGCTCAGGGCTTC
>NW_006408645.1:3213668-3227874 GCF_000296735.1 Chrysochloris asiatica | reverse complement strand
TTCTGTCCACAGTGAGACAGTGAAGGCTCAGGGCTTCTGGCTGCAGTCTGTTCTGTCCACAGTGAGACAGTGAAGGCTCAAGGCTCCGTCCGCAGTCTGTTCTTGTAACCAGTGAGCCAGTGAAAGGCTCAGGGCTTCAGTGAGCAGTCTTTTCTTGTATCCGGGTGTATGTATAGATTGATACAGCAACAGCAGCAAACGCAACAATTGTGAGGGCGCCAGAGGGGCCAGTATTTCGTTCTGTTGTGCACAGGGCCGCTCTGAGTCACAAATGACTCTTTGGCACCTAAAACCATACGTATGGGCTACTTGCTAAGGGCAGTGGAACCGCAAAGATGCTGAGACATAAACCCTTGCCAACCTCACCATGAAAGAGGCGAGAATACACAGAGATCTGCAGAAGGAAGAACACATTTAGCATCAGCTCCCTTTTTTCACAAAGGGTAAACTGAGGGAAGCACCAAAGCACAGCCAGAGGCTCGGTTCCCCCAGAGATCCCCCCAAGAGCCCAAGGTTAGGCATCAGGGATTTATAACTCCTGGGTGAACTCTATAGGAGCCCAAAGACTCCCAGAGAAAGAAAGGCCGTCATGCAATGCCCTGTGCTGACAACACCCAGGTTATCTGGCTCTCAACCTGTAGACACAGACAGAGTATCCAAACAGAATCCCCCATCTCCCTCCGTTGCCTGCCCTGCACCAAACCTACACTCCTTTCAGCAATGGCTGAGGGCCCAGAATATAATAAGTATTTCCCTTGATTCTGATGAGCTAGTTCCAAGGACCTGTCAGGGAGCCATGAGTCCCAGCTCATCTTCTCTGTCTTAACGATGGTCTCCGTCCCTAACTGCTGTGTTCACATCCACTCTGCTCACAGCAGCAGAAGGGCCTTTGTAAATGACTGACAACACCCCTCTGAAAGCCATCAGAAAACTCCTCACTGTCCTCAGGATAACAAGAGTCCTAAAGTTCACCAACCAGCCTGGTTCTGCTAGGTGATAAGACTTGTTTGCTTACCTGTTTGTTATTAAGTGCCATTGAGTCAGTTCCAACTCGTAATGACCCTGTAACTCTTTACGGGAGCAGAAAGCCTCATCTTTGTAGTTTCGACCTGCTGACCTTAAGGTTCATAGCCCCATTTGTAAACACTACGCTACTTGTTTATTCCCCTCTCTATTAAGCCTTTGGAGTCCTGGTGTTGCGCTGCAGGTTCACGTGCTAGACTGCAAGGTCAGCTGCTTCTCAGAAACCATATGCTGACTGGGCCGCCCTTAACAACATTTAGCCTTGTTCGGGTTAGAGGAGGGGCCGGGCAGTGTTGGTGAAGTGACTGTACCAGGCAGGGCTGCATGTAGTAGGTTGGAGGTACACTGTCTAGCTATGTGTTCAGCAGGCCTGGGGCCAGTCTGGACCCTATGGGCAGAGCTGGAACTTGCTGAGCCCGCAGAGGCAGTAGAGGGAAAGGGATGGAGCCCTTTCAGACTTGTCCATCTTTGCTCAGGTGAACGTGTCCTTCTTGCTATCCTTGGAGCTGCTCTCCTATCAGAAGCTCCCAGATGACCAGTTGCTGCCTGGAATGAAGATTCAGCAGAGTGCAAGGGGAGAGAGGGAGATGGTGTTCACTCAGAACCTGCTCCTGGAGTATACCAACCAGACCACTCAGGCGAGTCCCAGGTCAGCCCCACAGGGTGCACAGGTAGGACCAAACTGGGACCTTGCTCTGGTGGAGTCAGGACAATCCACACGGGGCCTTCAGCAATATAAAGAGCAGTCTTCAGTACTCAGTGTGCCCTGGAAGAGGTACTTGCCCATGGAGAGGAGGGCCATCCCATCCTCAGGTCTCACAGAAGCAGGTAAAGCCAAGCTGAGGAACTTGCCGAGTGTGTCAGAACTGGGAGCAGCAGCGGCCAGCTGTGAGGGGACGACTCATGGGCTGATGGAGTATTTCAAACAAGCTGAGCAATACAGGCCTGGTCCAGGTCACAGTGCTGTGCTGGAGTGGGGGGGAGGGATCAGAGGAAGTCCATGGGAAATGCAGGTGAGGAATGTGAAGGAATGACCATGGCCTTGGGGGTGAATTTGAGATATGAGAAGGAAGAGCTCAAGTCTGGAGCTGAGACGAAGGGGGACAGCAGTGTCTAAGGGCACTGGAGGGAAACTGCCAGGTCTAGAGTCAGTTAGGACACAGATAGGGCCTGAAACCCAGGAGAAACATCAGCTACTCCAGAAGCAGAAGGAAACATAGGACTGAGGGTCCCCTGGGAGGGGGGATAAGGGGTGAAATCCGGCTGCCTCTCCAGGAGCAGAAACGGAAGTGCTTGCCTGGGGTGAGGGAGACTGCGTCTCTCGGTGCAGAATTCCACCAGCACCTCGGGCTTTGGATACCTGCCCATGGTGGGGCCACCTGGTGGTGCTCTCCTCAGCAGCTTCAGGGGTGGGTAGCAATCCTTGGTGCCAGGCTGCCTGGTCCAGCCGAGGTAAAACACCTGCTCCCACAGGAGGTGCCTCTGCGGGCAGTTGTGGCCGTGCCTGAGCTACAGCTCTCCACCAGCTGGTTGGACTTTGGGACCTGCTTTGTGAGCCAGACGCAGACCCGAGAGGTCTACTTGATGAACCTGAGCCGCTGCCGGAGCTACTGGGCTGTGCTGATGAGTAAGTGCCGTCGAGTGAGTTCGACCCATAGCAACACTGTATAGAGTTTCTGAGAAGCAATTGGTGAACCTGAACCACTGACTTTTAAGTTCAAACCGACTTCACAGTCCAGAGCATTAGCCCTCAGTGCCACAAGGACGTTAGGAAAGCCTGCTGAGATGACCTATTCTCCCGGTGGGACTGGGAGACAGAGCTTGTCTGGTGATGTCTTCCCCTCCCTTCCCTGCAGGCCAGCAGGATACCACTAAGGGCACTGTGGCCTTCAGGGTCTCCCCAAGAAGCGGGCTCCTGGAGGCACGACCAGTCAACGCGCCCCCACCTTCCATCACCCTCCAGGTTACCTTCACTGCCAGGTACAGCTCTCTGCCTCCTTGGCCCTGTGCACAGACAGGCCCGGAGCCTCCTAACCTCACACCCACCCCCCTCCCTACAGGAGCAGTGAGCTGTATGAGTCCACGCTGGTGGTGGAAGGTGTGCTTGGTGAGAAGGCCTGCACCTTGCAGCTCCGGGGTCAAGGCTCTTATGACGAGAAGTACATGACCCCCCAACTGTGGAAATAAACATGCTCCAGCCTAAGAAGCAGGTGTCTCTACAGGCTGAGCTGTTCTTGGGAGGAAGAGGCAACGGTGAGATCGTTACTCAGATTGAGCAGAAATGACTAACCTTGGAAAAGACCACAACCATCCAGAGAAGCTAACACACATTTACTATACCTTTTGTGCGACGTAGCCACGAGGCCACTTTCCCCAGGGATGACCCAGTGGTCTGGCTCAGAGGGGGGAAAGCGGGGTGTCATCAGTGTTCTATTTCCCAGATTAGTTGAAGTGCCTTAACTTGCTCACAGCCCCACCGCCCTTCACTTGTAGTGTTGGTCTTTTGTTGGTCTCTTGCTGCCAGAGCAGGACTATCTGGTTAGCAGCTGCCGGAGGCCTCAGTTCCCAGGGTACTCAAAGACGGCAGCAGCTCCCATTCCGGTGCCGATGCACATGGATACCACCCCATATGCCCTGTGAAAACAAAACCATATTGGCTGTGAGAACACAGAGGGCAAAACCTCAACCACCAAGCCATCCCCCCTGAGTTTACAGCCGCTCCAGAGAAAGCCAGACAGCAGAGTTGGGTGGACCTTGCCTTCAGGGGGACAGCACGGCATCTATGTGCATGGGGCATTATCCCTTCAAAGGGAGCCCCAGGGACCCAGTCTCTCCAGCCTCAGGTTAGTCATAACCAAGCCCTTCCTCCTTCCCTAGCTGCCCCAGCTTAGAGAACAGCAAGACCTCCATGAGGAGCCTCCTTCCCTAGCTGCCCCAGCTTAGAGAACAGCAAGACCTCCATGAGGAGCCAGCCTTACCTCTTCCCACGACGCTTCAGCTCGTTGAGCAGTGTGATGACCTGTCGTGCCCCAGTGCAGCCCAGTGGGTGTCCCAAAGCCACTGCACCCCCCAGCGGATTCACCTTTTCTGGGGGGAGTCTTAGCTTCTCCACACAGTAGACGGCCTGGGAGGAAGCAGAGCTTTAGCTGTGGTCCTCCTACTTCTGGCGCCATTGACCCTGGCTGCCCAGGGCCCAAGCAGTGAGAGAAACAAAGGCTCACCTGGCTTGCAAAGGCCTCATTGATCTCAAAGATGTCCACATCATGCACTGTCAGCCCTGCAAGTAAAGGGAGACAGCCTTAGCTGACCCCATGACCCTTAGCTGGCCTCTTTCACCAGACAGCCTTCAGGCAATGGGTAAGCAGTGCCCGGTGTGGGGTGCTGCTGGCCTGTCCCCCCTTTACAGTACCCCACAAGGCCTGAGAGACATTCAGGAGCCATCGTACCTGCTTTCTTCAAAGCTTCAGGGATGGCATAGGCAGGCCCAATGCCCATGATGTCCGGTGGGACCCCAACCACTGCATAGGACCTCAGGATCCCAAGGATAGGAAGGCCCAACTCCTCTGCCTTGGACCTTCTGGCCAGCAGGATGGCAGCTGCCCCATCGCTCACCTGGCTAGAATTTCCTAGGGACAAAAACCATAAGGGTGAGGAGGTCTCAGGACAGGCTGAGAAGGTCTGGCCCTCTCCTGCCCACCTTGCCATGGGGCCTGGTCTCCTCCACACTCCTGGAAGACCCCCCAGCATAGTCGTGGTCCCTTCATCATCCCCACCCAGCCCAGTCTCACCAGCTGTGGTAGAGCCACCCTTCTTGAAGGCAGGCTTCAGTTTGGCCAGGCCCTCCATGGTGGTGTTGGCACGGATGCCCTCATCTTGGGCCACGGTGATGCTCTTCTCGGTGCCCTTGTCATCGTGGACTATCGTTGTCACGGGTACAATCTCAGCCTGAAAGCAGCCCTTGCTCTGGGCTCTGGCTGCCCTGCCAGTACCCCAGTCAGTCAGTCTCAAGCTCCCAAGGGTGCTACCACTAGGTCTTCTATGCTTTCTTCCACATCAGCCCCTGCTCTCCAGAGTTTGAGCAGTCCCAACCACCAATGAGAAGAAGGGGTTTGGAAGCGATAGCTCCTCTGAGCTCTTTACTCGAGACACAAGGGGACCAAGCTTGCTTATGTCCCTATGCTAAAACTGAGACCAGACCCTCAAGAACACTAACAGTAATACAACCTTGCCAAGTTCAGCCTAAGACCACCTGGAGTTTCTCTGGCATTACCCCCAGCCTCAGGATGCTACCGAAGACCCAGGCATGGTTCCCAGGCTACAATGCAAGGAGCCCACATCCCAAACTCCAGCCAGGCAGAGAAGAGAATCCTGACCTTTCCTGCTAATTAAGGAAATCTGAGCCCCAGGTAGTGAGAAGATGCAGAGGACTTGAAGTGTAACCAACTTAAGAGTGATCCCAGCCCATTCCCACCGCCTTAAGCCTCACCACTCGCCTGCGCTTTTAAAGGCTCCGGCCACATAGTACTCACTTCCGTTGGGAAGCCAGTGCAAAGGTGTCCTGCTTCTCCCGGGAAACACCAAACCGCTCGGCCACATTCTCTGATGTAATCCTAAAACATAAACAGCAAATAAATAGTGCTGATCCTGGCCTGCTGACTTGGGAAAGTAGCAGGGACTGGACCTGGCCTGCAGACAGGGGATGGGAGGAGGGCCAGTCATGCCACCGGGACACCTGGATGAACACAGTAAAGAGGGGCTCCGAGGGTAAGAGGAGGGACACTCACTGACTACTCTCAGCTTCTCCTATGCCTCAAGGAAAACTAATGTGGGGAGATGGCATCCCCCAAGTCCCCACCAGAAAGGCTACACTACACCTAGGCTTCCTACTCCCCTTGCCTGCCTCGAACCCTATCCTCCTGGGAACCCAGAGTGTTGGGTCTTCCAGCCTGGGCTCCGGGCTCCACAGGCATCCCTCAAAACTATGGGCTACGGCTGTGGTGCCCCCTTTCTGACCCTCAAATCCCATCGTGCCTCTGGAATGGCCCAGAAATGTCTTAACAATGGATACAGTGCTAAGGAGCTGTACAAATGCAACCCATTTTTGACATCATCTGTATGGGGCCCAAGTTCCTTCTCAACGTTCTAGGCCTCCCACAGCTGTGGGGTACCGTGTCATTATTCCACCTGTTAGAGACCCCTGAGTGTAGAGGTGACAGGCTGGGCCATGTTTGGAAATCTAGAAGCACAAATAGGACCTGGTGCCTCAGGAGAGGGAAGCAAGGGCAACAGCCAGTTCTCATACCAAAGTCCCTGCAGAGCAGACCAGACTAACTGTCAGCCAGAGACGATCAGAGTCCCTCAGCCTCAGCTCCAGATGGGAGCTGAGAGAGCTCAGACACACGGAAGGAAGGGGTGGTGGTAGTGCCGTGTGAGTGAGTGAAGGGAGGACACTTACCCCATAGGAATCAGGCAGTCTCTGGCCTTCTCCTTTTCTACCAAGCGCGAAGTAATATTTCCAGGGTTCCCTCTGTCAGCCAAGGACATGGACTCCACACTAAGGAAGGGAGGAAGGGAGGGCTGGCATGGTTTCCCCTAGAGAGTTATGCATCTGCCAAGTGCTGGGAAATCACCAAGATGCCCTCAGACAATCTGCTGGGTCAGCAAGGAGTCACCAGCAGTGTACTTGGTCAGCAAGGCAGAGGCGGCGTGTCGGGCTACTGTCTTCTCACCCTCCGACCCCCTAGGACAGAGTACTGCACAGACCATACTCCAAAAAGCTCAGGCCTTATCCTCAAGGACCACAAGTTCAGAGTCAGGGAGACGCCAATATTTTTTAAGTAACCACCAAACTACAGAGCCTAAGCGCGGCCTGACCTGCAGAGACAAGAAGGTGCAAGGGGCTGCGAGGGAAGCAGGGTCTTCAGATTAGTGGGGTCAAAAGAGCTAAAAGGCAGTCAAGGCCACAAAGCCTCAAAGGACAGCAGAAATTATGACTGAAGGTGGGTGTTCCCTAGTCAGCACGATTGGAACTTCTCACATAACACATACCTGTAAGTCTTCGCTTTTGGTACTTAATCTTCTCATCAGCCTCCACAGGGCTGAGGTAGGTGTCCCTGCTTTATGTACAGGGATGCTGAGGCCCAGAGACGTTGAGAAGCTAAGCCATAGTCACCCAGCCAGTACTCAAATTTAGGAATTCTGGCCCCAGAACCCATCCCAACTAGGTAGCCCCAAGTTACTGTGACTGCACCATAGTCAAAGCCTATGACGGGGTGTCATCCCTGGCCCAGACCCTGAGCACCCTAGTGACACGATCCTCACTTGACTGGGGGCTCAGATTCCTTTAAACTCTCGAAGGCTCCAGTCCTTCTAAAGTTACCCCTCAATCTTTCTCTCTCTCATGATACTACAGGGAGCTGCCCCTGGCTTTAAGAAAGCAAACTCCAATTTCTCTCTCAAGCAGCATCACAAATCAACAAAGGTCACAAAGAAGGAAATCCAAATGCTGTATTTTCTCAATTGTTTGCCCACATTTTCCAATCTGACTCCCAAGAAAGCTCTTAAAAGACCAATTTTCCTTCCTTGCTGAGAACTATGAACAATTCTTGAGCAACCAAAGCCAACCACCATTCAAACTGCATTTAAAGAAACTCAGGCCCAGTCACCTGCCTAATGGGGTGAGGGAAAAATTCTAGCATCATAGCCTCTGAGAAGAAACACCAATAAACCCACTGCTGTGGGTCAGAATCAACTCAATGGCACTTAACAACATACAGTCGATTCGATTCTAACTTACAAAAACCCTGCAAGACAAGGGTAAAACTGCGCCTTAGGGCTGCCCCAGGTGAAGATCTTTACGGAAGCACACTACCACCTCAGTCTCCCTTGGAGTGGCTGGTGAGTTTGAACTGCCGACCTTTTAGTTACCAATCAAGCACTTAAACCATTGTGTCACCAGGGTTACAGAGAGAACTAGGAAGGTGCTAAAAATTAGTTTTGCTATCACAAGTTGGTTAATAAGCTCTGGCAGAAAGAAGTTCTTACCCACAGGCCATGCCAATGTCATAAGACCCATTTCTGATGCCACCTGTAACAAAAGCATTTCATAAACATCCTGCACCAGAGTCTACCCGTTTGAGAACAGTGGAGCCTCTTCCCCACCTGGTCTCTAGGCGGGGCTCAGTCTCAGAGGTGGAAGACCCAGAAGTGTCCAGAAAAGGCTGGGCGCAGCAACAAAGGGTGTTCCTTCTGCAGTGAGACCCCTCTCAGAAATCCTACAGCTCACCAGCACAGAGCAACTTGACTGTCCTGGCCCCAGCAGTTGGCACCCTCCCAGCCTCAACTTACCGGCTATGCTGGCCACTGCCTGCAGTCCAGAAGAACACTGTCTATTGACAGTAGACAAAGGTACAGTCTCTGGGATGTCACTGAAAACAGAAGGGGGTAGAGTCAGCTCCCTCTTTCCCCTGACAGCTTATCATACTCCTGGCCAATACAATTGCCCCCCCACCCCATCAGGAGCCGCGAAGACCAGGAGCACACACTCAGCAGCCCTGCCGCACTTCAGACTGCTCAGCTACTGGGCAGACCCCATCTCTGCATGCACTTGCACCCCAGGGCCCAGAAGCACCGCATCCTGGGATTCTGCCCAACAGCAAGACAAGCTATTGGGCCGTGGTGGTGATGACTGCATGCCACCAAGTCGGTACCGACTCATAGCGACCCTGGATAGGGTTTCCAAGGCTGGAAAACTTTCTCCCTTGGAGTGGCTAGTAAATTGGAATTGCTGATCCTGCGGTTAGCAGCCCAGCTCTCTACTCCGCCACCAGGGGTCCTTGTTTGGGCCCTGATGTTAAGTGCCATCGAATCCATTCTGACTCATAGTGATGACATAGATAGGGCTGACCTTGTTAGCAGCTCAGTGCTTATCCTGCAGCACCACACCAGAACTAGGGGTCCTTTTTTCTCTCCTTTTTGAGATTCAAAATTTAAAACTATACACTTCTGTTTTCCTACAAGTACAGAGAAGATGTCTTATTGCTGAGACAAGGGTAAAAGAAATGGCTGAAGCTAGTAGGCCAAAAACCATCCCCACTCCTGAGCTTTACTAGTAACCAAATGGCTAAAGGATTATGTACCAGTTCTCTCTGGAAAGCCTGTTCCCACCTGGATGGGCGCCGAGTGTTCTAACTCCCTGGTGGGTTCCCTCAGTCTCACACTG
The DNA here is from genome assembly GCF_000296735.1 of Chrysochloris asiatica. Taxonomy (NCBI): domain Eukaryota; kingdom Metazoa; phylum Chordata; class Mammalia; order Afrosoricida; family Chrysochloridae; genus Chrysochloris; species Chrysochloris asiatica. The sequence continues at coordinate 3,218,630 of NW_006408645.1, read as the reverse complement.
GTCCCAGCCCTGGGAGCTGTCTGCTGCAGCCCCTCCCCAATAGCCTGCCTTGATCAATAGCGCTCAGGGGAAATCCAGATGCTCAGGACCCTGCCTAAACCCTCAGGCTCAAGGAGTGAAAGCACCCAGATGGTTCGGTTAGGCACCCAGCGTTGGGCTCCCTCAATCTGGCTCTACAGAATCCCCCTCAGGTGGGCACTCTCTTGGGTCTGTGAAGCCTGTTCAACCTCTCCATGTACCCTAACTCCCTACTTATCACCTTTCACCCAATTCAAGTTTTCACTAAATCTCTCCTGTCTCAGGAATGCTAAGATACTTGTAGACTGCATCAACACAAAGAAAATAAATCAACTAGCTAAGCACATGGCTAGCTACTCAAGGGGGCTCAGAGAAGTCAGGCCTACACAATGAGAGAGACAGTGGTTAGGCAGGGTGTGCTAAGGGCAGAGAGGTAGTGGGGATACTCTGAGGGAGCAGAATGGTCAAAGTGGGGAGGGCAACAGGCATACAGGCTAGCTGAAAAAGATAACTCTCAGTTGAGAGCTGAGGCGAGAACGTTAGTGTGACACCAGAAACTGGGAGGCCTTGAACTCCAGGCTAAGCAGTTTTAATCTCTCAAGCCTCTGGAGGACTTTTTGGTTCATTTTTCCTGTTCCTTCACTAGCCAACATTCCTATTATTTCTTACTTACAAAGCTGGAAGTAGAGGGCTAAGTAGTTCATACATCTACACATGAAAATAACTTACTCCTCCACCCAGGCTATTACTACTAAAGGGTAAGGTCACCAGGACTCTTCCTGGACAATCCCTCCCCAGGTTCTGCCCTGTCCCCAAATTCATGCCAAAGCGATGTGCCCAGTGATCCCAGATTGCACAATTAGCAAAAAAGTTCAGTCATATTTCAGCAAACCTATTGGGTTACTTAACAAACAAAAGAGAACAGAGTCCACAGAGAAATAGCTAAACAACCTGACTGACTACAAATCAAGACACAGCTATTTCTAATGGCCCTGTGTGTCCTGGCTCAGCCCTTCCAAGTAGGGAAAAGGTTGTGTCCATGACCAAAGAGTGTGGAGATGTCTCACGGTTTGGTGTCCAACCAGATCCTTTCCCACCCACAAGCTGAGCTTCCTGGAGTCTGGGCCCACTCAAGAGTCAAACTGGGCAGCCCAGATTTAAAACAGAAAAGTTTACCTCAGAAACTGAGCAATTCGAGCCATGACTGCCCCGGCCCCTGGCTGAAGCACATTTCCTGTGAACAACAAACCTTTATTCAGTGCCAGGTAGTGTTCTGAGCACTAAGGTACTGCTGTAAATACCATGGTGGTGGTAGTTATATGCTGTGGAGTCAGTTCTGACTCACAGTGACCCTGCATAGGGTTTCCAAGACTGTAAATCTTTACGGGAGCACAAAGCCTCATCTTTCTCCTGCAGAATGGCATGTAATTTCTACCTGATGACCTTGAGGTTAGCAGCCTAACTCAGAACCACTAGGCTACCACAGTTCCTTGTAAATACCACAGAGGGGGCATTTCAGAACTTTCTTCAGGAGTAAGAGCCCTCAATAGGCTTACTTTAGGCTCTGGAATTTCAGGGTCTGGAGCAGGAGAACAAACTAGACAGCAGCTTGTCCCGGCCCTGAGGGTCCCCAGACCCCTCACCCACTCTCACTGCTTCTCAAATCAGTGCAGACTGGGCAAGTTGCCTACCTCCAAAGGTGACAATACAAGACTTAAGAAGAATGCAGTGCATGAAATGTAACAGAACAGGTCTTGTTAGGGAGAATGACATGATTCCCAACTTAGGGCTGGCACGTGTTTGATAAGGCTCCAGCCCTAACTCATGGTGCAATAGTGTAAGGCCTGAGGTGGGAAAGAGGGCTGGACTAAAGGTCTAAAGTCTCTGGGTCAGGGCCTAGCTCTGCTGCCAATTTCCTGAGCCTCAGTTTTGGGGTTAGACCAGGTTTTTGAGGCTCCCACGGGCAGTATGTAAGGATGTGTACATAACTGGTCTCATGCCTCTTAGAGTGTCCTCACAACTCTGCCAAGTGAATGCCACTTAAGATCCCGCCTTTACAGCATATTTAACAAACCTCAGTGCCTGGAGTGGTGGGGGAGTCTGGCTCTAAAGAGGCAATTAAGCTAAACTCCCTACAGTCCATCGACAATCCCCCTCATTGAAAACACTTGTGAGAAGGCAGGGCAAGCCTAGTCAAGGGTCAGAGTGGCAGGCTTACCCACGCAGATGTCCCCTAGCTCTGCTGGGCTTAGTTTGACGTCCTGGAGAACAGCGGTCATGACAGCTGAGAGCAGTTCATCCGGGGTGGTGTCCTGCAGGGAGAAAGCAGGGAAGCAGAGCAGTAATGCTCAGATGCGAAGCCACCTCTAGCGCAGCAGGTAACCGATCAATAGAACTGGGCACCACCCCGCCCCGGCCTCATCACACCCGGCACGAAAAGAGAGGGGCCGCACCTTGAAGCCGCCGCGGCCCCCTCGGCCGATGGCGGTGCGCCGCCCATGTACTACCACCACGTCCGCAGGCGAGGACCGCGAGGCGCCGCTTAAGCACGGTGCTGCCTGCAGCTCAGGTACCGAGTCCGAGTCAGGCCGACCTTTCAGGTGGCCCAGGACCACCTGCAGCCTCCGCATCGCTCCGCTCTGTCCAGTAGACAACGCACGCAACGTCGGAACCAACAGACTATGACTCGCGCAGGCGCAGAAATGCGCCTCAGCCCTACCCGCTTAAATACAGCCCACAGCCCCACGCCGCAGGCGCGACCTGTCCTCCCAGAATCCCGCCGTAGCCAACCAGAAGGCGACTCCACCTCCAACCCAGCCATCTGAAGCCGCGCCCACAGTCACAGCCTAAGTCTTTCCACTTAAAGCTCTCCCCGGAACAGTAACCTACCGCTGCCAATCAGGAGGCAGACTCTCCTGAAGCCCCGCCCACACACACGGGTCGGAAATCTTTCTACTTGAAGCCCCACCTACTGACGAACCGGTGGCAGTACCCCGGTGTATTAAAACAAGCCCCGCCCACTACGGGAAAAGCTTTCCCCGCAAGTTCCGCCCATTGCCTACCACTGCCAGTCACGGGACAGCCAAGAGGCCTCCCACGGCTTCTCGCTGGCGGTGGAAAGAGAAGCTGAGTCTAATTCTTCTACCCTTTTCCGTTTCCAGTCTGCTGTACCCGGGGTCCCAGCACCCTTGTTGGAGGACCGAACCAATTATAGAGGCTAGTTCAAGAACCGTGCTCCAAAGTGGTCGAGCTTGCGTGGGAAGTGCTTTGAAAAAACTTAGGTGTAACGCTTACACGGAATGATTAGTGCCAGCTTTCCCAGCCAGGTTAATCTTCACCAGGGCAGAGTGGGACCCTGTATCCCGAAGTGTCTGACTTTAAGGTGATGATCAATAAATATCTGCTAAGTGAATGAAAGAACCAGGGGTTCCCAGATCAGGAGTGTGCCTCCCCTAACGCGAAAGGACAAAACAAAACACCTCCTGACGCCCAATGGCACGGTCTTATGGCTAAGACCTGGGGAAGCAGTACAGAGTTCACATCAAAGTCAGGCTCTCAGTGACTCCCAAATTCACAAAGTAGGGTCATGACCCTCCCTCTTTCGAGGAGAACCTGAGAATGCCCTGTCTCAGACAGCACAGGGGTCTCACCTCCACTTCTGATTGCAGAATTGTTCCTCCCCACACTGTCACAGTCAGGAATGCAAACTGCCCAGAGACTTGGGAGGGCAAAGCCGGTGCCCCGCCCCAGCCATTCAGTATTAACCTGTCGGAGTATAGCCACATCAGATCCCAAAAGCAAGGCCACGTTCCTTACAACGCCCTAAGAAAGGTCGTTCTCCCTAGCCCCTCGAGGGCAGCGCCGTCGTAATTCCCAGATCCTTCCCAGATCCCCAGGGGAAGGCTCGCAGTTCCCACATCTACACCCCACACACGTTAGACTTCAACAACATGAGGTGATCCACAGAACTGAGTGGGGCTCCTGCTGACTGCTACAGGCGGCGCTTCTCGGAAAGCAAAACCGGGGGGGCGGGGCGGAGCGAAGCAGCCAGGAAGGAGGAAGCTCCGGACAGCGGGGCGACCCAGTAACGCTGAGGCTCAAGAGCGGCCGCTATGGCTGCTGGAGGGTCTGTCAAGGGGTCCTCCCCTCCCCCGCCCGCCGCTTCTTCGGTGCCCCTGGCTGCGCTCAATATGCGAGTGCGGCGCCGCCTGTCGCTGTTCCTGAACGTACAGTCACTAGTGGCGGCCGACTGGACCTCACTGGCGGAAGAGCTGGGCTTCGAGTACCTGGAGATACGGCAGCTGGAGACATACCCCAACCCCACCGGCCGCCTGTTGGACGACTGGCAGGGCCGCCCCGACGCCTCCGTGAGCCGTCTGCTCGAGCTGCTTGCCAAGCTTGGCCGCCAAGACGTCCTGGAAGACCTAGGGCCCAGCATCGGTGAGGACGACCCGTCTTGGCTCTGCGCCCTGGGGTGAAGGAGTTGCCCTTGATCGGCCTCAGCATCCAACCACATCTGGAGAGGCCCTCGTTTCCTGGCTGGGGGGCCTGTGAAGAGGAACTGTGTGGGGCTAGTTCCCTTTCTCAGTATCCGGGACCGTGGTGGCGACTACAGAAAGGAAGGCCAGGAGAGTCGGAGACAGGAAAGAAATAGCTTAGGCAAGGGTCTTTAAAGTCAGGAGTCAGAATCGAATCAGTAGTCTAGGAAGGGCCAAATAGAGCGAGTGAGGGTGGCTGATTTGTCTCGGAAAGCTGGGGTCCAAGGAAAATGCAGCCACTACCTCCTGTCACTCACTGTTTTAGATGATGATACCTGGCCCCCAGACAGGTACAGGCAGGCCTCACCTACCTGAATTCACTCAGTCTTCTGGGCCCATGCTAAACTCAGCTAGGATGCTGGAGTGAGCACACTGGTTTATTCTCAGGGCTCCTGGGGCGGGGGGG
>NW_006408645.1:3207484-3213568 GCF_000296735.1 Chrysochloris asiatica | reverse complement strand
AGAGAGACTCAGGACAGAAGAGACACTGGGCGACTTCCCATATAACCAGAACACTAAACACATCCCTTTGGACTGTGAGAGCCAGGTGTTACCTCAGCCTCTCAGAGCTAGAGAACGAGGACCAAGGAAATAAGACAGGGGCTGAGGGGCTGCATCTTACCTGTGGTGAGTGGTTTGGGGTACTTCTGGGGAGCCTGTTGTTGTTGTTAAGTGCCGTCGAGTCGGTTTCGACCCATAGCGACCCTGAAGAGGGTTTCCGAGGCTGTAAATCTTTACGGGAGCAGATTGCCTCATCTTTCTCCCGCGGAGCAGCTGGTAGTTTCAAACTGCTGACCTTCCGGTTCGCAGCCCGATTGGTAACCACTACGCTACCAGAGCTCTCATGGGAGCCTACCATGCCCTATCTCTCTGCCCCACAGAGGAGGATTGCCAGAAATATATTCTGAAGCAGCAGCAGGAAGAGTCTGAGAAGCCCTTACAGGTGGCTGCTGTAGACAGCAGTGTTCCACGGACCCGGGAGTTGGCAGGCATCACCACGCTTGATGATCCCCTGGGTAAGAACCCAACGTTGCTCCACTGGGCCAGGTGGGATCATAGGATAGTGTTCAAAGAAGTGGTGTCATTAGGAGGATGTGTGGGGTGTGAAACACACTGACTGACACGGTCAGAAGGGGTGACACCAAAATAGCAAAGTTTTGTGCAGTGTTTCAGCAGAAATATATTATTTGTTATAAAAATATCCCTGTAGTTGGTGGTGGTGGTAGTGTGCCGTGGAGTTGGTTCTGACTCATAGCAACCCTGTACAGGGTTTCCTAGGCTGTAGATCTTTACAAGAGCAGAAAACCTCATGGAACTGCTGGTAGTTTCGAACTGCTGACCTTGAAGTTAGCAGCTCAACTCGTAACCACTATGCCACCAGACAACAAAACTTTTTTTGTAAGCCACCCTTGTCTAAAAGGCTAAAACAACCTACAAGGCTAAAACTCTATGCTAATTTTCTTTTTGACATTTCTAAAGCACTCTCACAGTGTAGCTGTCATTATCACCCAATTACAAGGATGCTCACCCTACAAGCATGTACTGTTGTTGCAGTTGTTCTTATAGTCATTGATTCTGTCAAATTTCCTTGTGTTTTAGCTACAATATTGTAGTCATTAGTCTTTGTGAACCTACATCAATAACTCTTTTGAGAATGAAATCATTACTTCATTAAAGGTAAAACAACAACAGTAACAAACAAACCATAGCTGTTCCTACTCCTGGCAACCCTATGGGATAGAGTAGAACAGGTCCACAGGCTTTGCCCAGGGCCAATCTTTTCTAAAACATAGTGCCACATCTTTTTCCCATGGAACAGCTAATGGATTCAAACTGCTGACCTTTCAGTTAGCAGCCAACTGCTTAACCAGTTCACCACCAGTCCTCCTTAATTAAAGGAAAAGGAGAAAAGTCAAATCATGCTTCTGCTCAATTACTAATAATGTGGAAACTTGTCATATAATTTAATGTGGGAAGATTTTTTAAAAGCAATTTTATTAGTATTTATATAATCTAACAAATATTATATTTTGGCAGTTGATTTCCATAGCACATATTATTCTATGATTAAAATTGATAGTAAACATTACTATGGGTTATGTATGGTCTGGTCCAAGCCCATTGGCATGGGGCTGTGGGGGTTTTTACTATAGTGCATGACACCAACCTACTGATGTTATTGGTTCAAATCTAAAAGCACGTGGACTGTGGGCCCTTGGGCAAGTCACTTAATCTCTCTGAGACTCTTCCTTACCCCCAAGAAATGGGCATGATAATGGTCCCACCTCTGATTGGCTATGAAACTCTCATAAAGTCTGTTTATTGAACCATGAACCCAGGATTCGGCTGTTGTGTAGGTGGCTTCAGCTTTCCTCTGCTAGGACAGGTACTTTGTCTGAACAGTGTCATTTCTGGATGAGTGTAGGGTCCAGGACCTGATATGGGCTCCTCCCCAGCCTCCCCTGTGGAGTCTTGCCCATCACCCTCATGCTTTTTCCCCAGGGCAAATGCCCGAGTGCTTCGATGCCTTCATCTGCTACTGCCCCAGCGACATCCAGTTTGTGCATGAGATGATCCGGCAGCTGGAGCAGACGAACCATCGGCTGAAGTTGTGCGTGTCTGACCGCGATGTCCTGCCTGGCACTTGTGTCTGGTCCATTGCCAGCGAGCTCATCGAGAAGAGGTTGGCCAAGGGCAAGCACATGGGTGCCTGAAGCCTTGCCTGGGGATCCTTATACTGGGCCTCCAGCCTGAGCACTGGAGGCTCCTCCCGAGGCTATCCCTCAGAACATAGGGCTATGCTGAGCTAGGTTGCCACAGTAGTTACAGCCTGCCCTCTCTCCCCTAGGTGTCGTCGAATGGTGGTGGTTGTTTCTGATGATTACCTGCAGAGCAAGGAATGTGACTTTCAGACCAAGTTTGCACTCAGCCTCTGTCCAGGTAAATTCATTCCAGTCCTACCCAGAAAGGACACTGTCTGTCCTTCTCTTGGCTAGGTGGGCAGGACCTCAGGATGCCAGCCTATCCAAGTTATGGACGTAATACCAAAGAAGCCCTGCAGGCCTCTGCACATACAAGTGTGTGTGCCTTTCTAAGTGGGTAAATGTGTGCTGGGGTGTCTGTTCAGGTGAGGTCTGATGCCTGCTGTAAAACCCTGTGCTGGGGACAGCTTCCACTCCATCATAATGCAAGGCCTGGTGCCAACACTATGCTCTTGGCTTGCAGGTGCCCATCAGAAACGGTTGATCCCTATCAAATACAAGGTGATGAAGAAGGAGTTTCCCAGCATCCTGCGATTCATTACTGTGTGTGACTATACCAATCCCTGCACCAAGTCCTGGTTCTGGATCCGCCTTGCCAAAGCCCTGTCCCTGCCTTGAAGACTGCCCTGGGAATCTGGGTCCATCTATCTACCTGTCTTCATACCTCTTCCTCTGTCTCCTCCTACTACTGTAGGGGAATTCTGTGCTCCACTTGCCTCCAGATTCCTGGACATGCCAACTCCACGGACACATCTGCATCCTCAGCAGGTGCCTCCATCATCTGAGCATCACATTGCATGTCCTGCTTAGAATGAGTGGCTGTGAGTGGTGCATCCACCAGCAAGATGTCAGCCAGGATAGTGGAGAGCAGGGACACTTGGGACATCAAGAGGAGGACCAGAGGAGCCAATTCTGACCTGTCCAGATGACTTAAGCTTCAGTTTCCTTACCTGAAAACTAAGTAGGCTAACGGCGAGCAGGCAGTATCTGTGTTGCATCACTGTAGGAAAGTTCAGTCTTTGCTGAAAGCTAGCTGGCTTCCTGGGCCTGGTGCTGGGACCTCTGAGACAGCAGCGCTGCTGGGGCAACTGCTTCCATGGATGCTTCAGTGCCTCGGTGTACACCTCACTTCCACTTTTCTCCTAGTAGTGGGAGTACGCACAGCACAGGTAGTCCAGAACAGGAAGATCCCACCTTGATCCTGGTTTCCCACTAGCCCCACTTCTCATATGCCTCATTGAACCTCCCAACTTCTTCTACACTTTCACAAGCCACAAGTTCCTGAGTCCAGCCTGAGCAGCGTGGGTTGCTTCACACTTGGACCCTACCAAGATGCCTATAGTCATCAAGCTCTCAGCTCTGCCTAGCATGAGACAGGATCCCATCTCTGACATACCCACTTCAAGATGGATTCTGGGGCTGGGTTTCCATGGCAATGTGAGTAGGAAACCTTCCCAGGACCATCCACAGGGAGCTTTCACACCAACTTTCTATACCTTGATTGCTTTGTTTATTGGGACCACTTTACAAATAGCAGCCACACACAAGGCACCTGCCCCAAAATGTGGGCTCACAGACATCTATAAACTCAAACACCTTTTCTCTCTCACACACAGACACACACATAGATCCCCACACACCAATATTTCCCCTGAGTATAGCTATGTAAAGGAGCTCTGGTAGCGTAGTGGTTACGAATTGGGCTGCGAACCTTAAGGTCAGCGGTTCGAAACTACCAGCTGCTCCGTGGGAGAAAGATGAGGCTTTCTACTCCCGTAAGGATTTACACCCTCGGAAACCCTGTACAGGGTCGCTATGGGTCGGACCCGACTCGATGGCACTTAACAACAACAACAACATAGCTATGTAAATAGTCCTACCATCGAGGGGCCCTAACCACCTTCATGGACAAAGATGAGGCACTCTTGAACTCTTTTATCTTTTTCCCCTACTCCTTGAAACCACATTTGGGAAAGGAACCAATATGCCAGCATTTGTACCTTCACTGAAGCACAGAGAGGAGGAGAGTGGCCTGAAGACAACAGCTGTGTTACTTCTCCCAGGGAGATTTGCATGTCCCTTCCATTGCTCCTTTAGGGAGAGAATGGCCTTGTCTCGGGTCTCTAAATCCAGTAGAAAAAAATGCCTTTCTTCTGTGCTCAGCCTCCAGCCAGGGCTGAGGCAAGGTGCCTTCCCTTAGTGTCTCTGCCCAGAGGATTTAGAAACACCTCCTCATGGTGGCCAAGCACTTAGCTGCCATGCTCCTGCCTTCTTTGATAAAAGAGAGCATTTTAAGGCCATTTCAGGGAATCCTCTTCCACACTTATTTTGTACGCATTGTGAGAATCTCTAAGAGAGCCAGCCACCTCTTGGTGAATATCTGTGTTTGTCATTTCTCCTCCTGTAACTTGGGATTACAATAAAGAGTTCTCTGCTTAGGAAACAGCAAGTCTCCTTTGTGTACGCTAGCAGAGTGGGGACAGTAACTGGGGGCAAGGAATTATGGGTAAGAGAAGCTGGCCTGTTGAGTAGGTTCTGGCAGGTTTGGCAGGGGCTTCCTGAAGGCTGGGCCCCCTCTCTACAGGCCTCAACAGGGGTCCCAGTCTCGGCTCCAGACACTTAAAGACTGCCAGCCTCTTACTGAGCTAACTCAGGTCTGCTTTGGGAAGGACCAGATCAGTAGGCAGGGGATGCTCTCGCCTAGACTCCAAGGAGAGTCTGGAGACTACCTAGTCCAGTTTTCATATCTCCTGAGAACTCAGCTATTTTCACTAATGGTCCTCCTTGGGTATAACTGTGTTAATCCAAGAGTATTGATCTATTTTGTTAATGAAATATATCACTTTTGTACTCTTCACTCAAGAAAATTTGGAAAATAGCAAGAAAAAGATCACACATAATCAATCCTAACCTCAGAGATAAACTCTAGTGACATTATAGAGTGCCTAGACATTTTACAAAGCCAGTTTGAACTGAAGGTAGGTGGTTCCAGCTTACTAGCAGCTTCTTGGAATCCCTATACAGGTTCACTATTGGCTGGAACTGACTCAACGGCACTTAATGACAACAAGACATTATCAGGGAGGTCTGGTGGTACACTGGATTAATCGTTGGGTTGTTAACCTAAAGGTCAGCAATGTGAACCTACCAGCTGCTCCTCAGGAGAAAGATGAGGCAATCTACTGTAAAGATTTACAGCCTCAAAATCCCTCTGGGGTCGTTTTACTCTTCCTTACAGGATCTCTGTAACTTGGAATCTATTTGATGGCAGTGTATTTGATTTTCTGGTTTGGAGACACTGTCATGGTGATTCCAGAGTAGACTGAGCTCCATAAGGTTTTCATGACTGTGACCTTTATGCAACAGATCACCAGCCCTTTCTTCTGAGGTGTCTCTGGGTATGTTCAAACCACCAGTCTTTCAGTTAGTAGTCAAGTGCATAACTGTGTGATATCCAAAGACTCTATGAATCAGAATGGACTCAACAGCAACTTTGTTTTGGTTTACACATTATCAGTGACTATAATTTTTTCTCAGTGATCTCTCTGTCACTGTTCCTGGCCTCATGAGGCACTTGGATGCTGAAGGCCCCCAGCTTGGTCCTTCTTCCCTCAGGGACTTCTGTGTGGTCAGAGCAACCCTGCAGGACCTTGGGAATGAAAAGATATGGGAATTTTCCCACAAACTTTGACAACATCATGATAAATGGAGAAAAGATTGAGGTTGTCAAGGATTTCATTTTACTTGGATCCACAATCAACACCTATGGAAGCAGCAGTTTAGA
>NW_006408645.1:3204581-3206588 GCF_000296735.1 Chrysochloris asiatica | reverse complement strand
TTTTGCTGGTCCTCTGCCACTCTGATCCTGGGTCATTCAGTGCACAGGCATCTCTAGTTTCAAAAGGTACACTCCACTACTGGCTCTTCATTGATGGTAGGGAGCACCCCCTGCAAAAGATCTTTTTAAAAGTGCTAAGGAGTCCTGGTGTGGCACTGTGGGTTAATGTACCAGAATGCAGAGCTGTTTGAACTGCAAGGTTGGTGGTTCAAGATCACCAGCTGCTCCTTGGAAACCCTATACAGGGTCACTATGGTTCAGAACCGACCCAACAGCACTTTACAATAACAACAACAACAAAGAGCAAAAGAGCAAAGTTGTCATTTTGTCTGTCACAAAGGTGCACCTGACCCAAGCCAATTATTTTTAAATAATGTGCTTAAGAAATAGTGCTTTGTAAAATGCACTCAACATGGATTAAAGCCCAAAATGTAAAGGCTATAAAGATAAAGATCATCAAGGAAAAAACAACAGGGACAAACTCAGGGGATCTGACACATGGCATAAATACACTATCAAACATAACTGGAAACACACAAACAGAAGACAAAATAGATGAGTGGGACCTCCTAACAATTACAGGTTTATGTGCATCAAAGGATTTCACCAAAAGAGTTAAAACAAAATCCATAGACTTGGAAAAAGTTTTGGCAATGACATTATCAGACAAAGGACTACTCTAAAATTTATACGTACTTCAACACCTCAACAAGAAGACAATCCAATTTTAAAAAATGGGCAGAGACGTGAAAAGAAATTTGCCAAAGAAGACATTCAGGCAGCCAACAAACGTATGAAGAAATGTTCACGATCACTAGCCATTAGATGCAAATCAAAACAATAATAAGATATCATCTCACTTAAGCATTAACAGCAAAGTTTAAAAGAAAAAGAAAACAATAAATGCTGAGGATGTGGAGGGATTGGGGCTTTCCTACACTGCAGAAGGAATAGTAAAATGGTGCAAACACTGTGGAAAACAGTATGTCACTTTCTCAAAAAGTTGGATCTAGAAATACCATCTATCCCGGCAATCCCTCTACTGATATATATTCTCAAGAAATACAGGCCAGAACGTGAGTAGATACGAGCACAATGATGTTTGTTCATTGCAGTACTATTCACAATAGTAAAAAGATAAAAACAGCATAAATGCCCATGAACAGAAGAATGCTAAACAAACTTTGGTACATACACACAATAGAATACTACACAATGTTGAAGAATAGCAATGAATCTGAAAAGGACCTCAAAACATGATGAACCTGGAGGACATTATACTGAGTGAAATTAGTCAAACACAAAAGGATAAATATTGTATGAGACAAGTGTTGTAAAAAGTTAAAAAAAAGGGAGGAACTAGATGGCGAATTGGGTGGAAGTACAGTAAGGAACTCCGACAGCAACAACACAGTATATGGAACCAAGCAGGCTCAGGGGATGGTGCCAAAACTCTGAACCACATATAAAAGAATATTTAGAAAGTTGGAAGGCTTACAGCTAGGGGAATTTGTAGCAGAAGCAAGAAATCCATTGCTTTCTAATTCAAGACACTCAGCTGCTCCTGGAGCTGCCATCTTGAGCGAGACCAAGTGGGGGAAGGATCAGAGCAGTCATGGACGCCTGACAGAACTTCAGAGATACATTCTTTTTTTTTTTTTGGTATCTGTTCATTTGTTTCTTGCTATCTGCACACCTCCATTCTGGTGACTAAAGGGAATACCTGAGCGAGTGGACACCCCGCCCCCACGCCTGAAGGGTTCTACTACACATGCACACAGATCTCAAAATTTAAAGAGAGAGAGAGAGACTTTCCACTTAGAACCAAATGGCCACAGCCACCACTGAACTATTTATCACTAGGAAAAAGGCCTGAATGGGGGCCGTGGAGTGGGACAGGCAGACCAAAAAGGATATAGGCCAAAAATTAAATCCTGAGTTACACCACAATGACCAACAGTGGCATCTTGAAATTTCTCAAGAAGAAGAGTGAAAAGACAAGCCCAT
>NW_006408645.1:3194009-3195212 GCF_000296735.1 Chrysochloris asiatica | reverse complement strand
TTTCAGAAGATAGAGGAGGATGGAAAACTTCCTAGAGGGCAGAGATACATATTAACATGGGCGATAGGTGACGGGACAGGCAATATAGGACAAGAGGAAGGTTGACAAAGGAAAGATTAAGGTAGCAGGAGACACAGGGAAGAGTGCAGGAGTTAAAGGAAATAGAGGTAAAGTCTGTTAACAGATGGTATACACAGGGGATTGCAATCATTATAATAAGGCAAAGTATATAGTTTGTTGAAGGTGAACTGATGATCTGCTCTGTAAACTTTCACTCAACTCACACTAAAACATTACAAAACAAGAAAAATGCTTAGTAAGCATCTTATGAAGGAGCCATTATGGCATAGTGAGTTACATGTTGGGCTGCTAACCACAAGGTCAGTAGTTCAAATCTACTAGTGACTCCTAGGGAGAAAGATAAGGCTTTCTGCTCCTGTTAAAATTTAAAGCCTCAGAAAACCTATACGGAGCTGCTATGAGTCAGAACCGGCTTTGGCACAACCCACCACCACCACCACCCATGTCTACCCATATTTATTCTACTTTGTTGTTCAGTGTTGTCAAGTCGGTCCCTAATCATAAAGACCCTGTATAGGATTTCCAAAACTTTTTAAATCTTTGCAGAAGCAGAAACCTTCATCTTTCTTCCAAGGAGCAGCTGGTGGGTTCAAACCACCAATCTTGAGGTTCACAGTCTTGTGCTTATCTTATGGAGCTACCCACTCCCCCTTTACTATATAATCCCTTTCATTTCCCTGCTGTCTCACACTTTTCTAAATCACTGTACACTAATCAGATATTTTAAATTGTTAGTCTCTGATTTTGGAGCATTTGGTTTTCATTTTTTTGAATTGGTTCTGAGACTCCAATAAATCCCTATGCTTTCAAATGAATAGCAACTGGGAAACCAATGGGTACATAGACACAGAGAGAGAAACCCAAGAAAACCTTGCTCTTTCTAGTCAATGTACCAGGAAGAGGCAATCTAGCAAGACAGGATGTTTTTAGACAATAACCACGCTACTCCAGCAAACCACAGGAAAACAAAAAACTGGAATTCCCCACCCTGTCACTTAAGAACAAATGGGGGAGAACAAACAAGATGGCGGATCGGGTGGATGTATAGCAGAGAGCTCCGCCAACAACAACACAGAATATCTGATCAAGCAGGCTCAGGGGCTGGTCCCAGAACTCTGAACC
>NW_006408645.1:3189432-3191684 GCF_000296735.1 Chrysochloris asiatica | reverse complement strand
CAGCAGTTCGAAACTATCAGGCACTCCGTGGGAGAAAGATGAGGCTTTCTGTTCCCATAAAGATTTACAGCCTTGGAAACCCTGTACAGGGTCACTATGAGTCGGAACCGACTCCATGGCACATAACAAGAACAACAACAATCCAAAGTGGTATTAGCAAAGAGTTAAGGGGAGCCTGTATGCGTACCCTGGCCCAGCCACTAACTAGGTAGCCCCTGGGGTGCCAGCACCGGCTGAGTGGGAAACCTGAACTTCTCCCTCCAACAGTAGCAAGGCAGCACCCTCTCTTACCCCATCAATGCAGGACTGAAAAGCACTTGTCAGACCTAGAACCAGAAACATGTCAGCTTGAATGAGAGAAGACAATCAACAGATGCCAAAGCCAAGATGTCAGAGGGAAGCAGTGCAGGTAGAAGTAAAGAGTTAGAATGAGGACTATGGCTAGGTCTAAACTAAGCCTACAATTTCATTTAGTATAGCCCACAGTGGGTTATGTATTGGGTTGCTAAAATCAAGGACAGCAGTTCGAATCTACCAGTCGCTTCACAGGGGAATGATGAGACTTTCTGTTTCCATGTAGATTTACAGTCTTGGAAATCCTATATAGGGTCAGTATGAGATAGAACCAACTCAGTGGACTAGGGGTAGGAATAGAAATTGGGGTAGCTCTAGGATTAAGGCTTTCCGCTAGTTTTAGAGTTGCAGTTAGGTTTTTATTTATTATTTTCTTGAAATCTACTTGATTTCCTCTTCATTTGGAAGTTCTGTAACTACATTATTTCTTCTTTTTACTTTGTGGTTTATTGTTTTTATAGTTGCAAACTGATATGTCTGTTTCCCTATTTTCAGTCTTACAGGTTTTACTTTGAATACTTCTACATCTGGGAGAAAGATGAGGCTTCCTTCTCCCTTAAAGATTTACAGCCTCAGAAGCCCAATGGAGGATTCCTATGCGTTGGAACCTACTCCACGGGACACAATCACACATATTTTGGTTGACATCTGGGATATATAGAACAGAGGTAAGAAAATCGTATGTTAACCTCAGGTTGTTGTCTGTTGTTTATTCTCTGTCCAAATAACATCTTTAGCAGCTTTTGTAAGGTTGGTCTGGTTTTTACAAATTCATTTAATTTCAGTTTATCTAGAAATGTTCTAATTTTGCCATATTTGATGAATAATTTTTCTGGGAGCTGTAGGATAAGCCCTGGACTGCTAGCCATAAAGCTGGCAGTTCAAATCTACCAGTCACTTCTTGGAAACCCTGTATTGGGTCACTATGAGTCAGAACTGACTCAACAGCACACAACAACAATATACGATTCTTGGTTGGCAATTTTTTCTTGCAGAGTTTTATATATGTTATCCATTGTCTTCTTACCATCAAGGTTTCTGCTGAGAAATCAGAGCCAAGTTTTATTAGTTCTCTTTTGTAAGTAACATTGTGTTTCCCAAGTTGCTCTCAGGATTCTCTGGTTTTGAAAAGGTTAATTATAATATGTCTTGGTTATTTTCTTTTGGGGTCTATCCTATTTGGAGTTCATTCAGTTTCTTGAATGACTATCTTCTTGTCTTTCATGATGCTAGGGAAGTTTTCTTCTAACAACTCTTGGACAATTTTTTTCTGTGAAAAAAATTTTTTTTTCTCTTCCTGTTCTAGAATTCCAATCACTCATAAACTTTTCCTCTTGATGGTATCCCACATAAATCTTAGGATTTCTTCAAAATTTTTAATTCTTTTTTCTCATTTCCTCTAACAAGTGAATATTGAGAGATTTGTCTTCAAGCTCACTAAATTTGGACTTCCATTGATCCAATTGTACTTCTTTGCCCTTTCAATGTAGTATCTACTTCTGAACTCTTAGTATTAATCTTTGGCTTTCTAATCCCTGTTTTGTATGGTTTCTAACTTTTCACTTATTTTTTCAACTTGTTCTTGTGGTGTTTTCCTGGATTCTTCTAAAGTTTTATCTGTGTTTTCCTTCATTTCCTGTGAAGTTTTCTCAATCATTCTCTCAGTCTGCTCAAGGTACCTAAATGTCTTTGTTTTAAATTCCTATCATATAGTTCTAATACCATTTCTGATATTGTATTTTCTGAGTCTGTATTTTGGTAACTAGTTTGGGGTACTCTCTCTTGTTTGTTCATGTAAGCTGAAATTGTCTGTTATGTCTGAGATATTATAGTGTCGTCATTATGTTTATATTTACTGGATGATTGTACATTGATGTGGTCTCAGTCACTCACCACCT
>NW_006408645.1:3186379-3188852 GCF_000296735.1 Chrysochloris asiatica | reverse complement strand
TTCAAACAGCTTTGCCGTCTGGTGCATTAACCCACAGCGCCCCAGACTACAAAAACATCAGAGAACTGTGTACACACTTCCAGTTTCTATCACATCTAACAAGAGGCAGATGTTTCAAGGAAGAACCACAACATCGTGTTGCAGCAGCACGTGTCAGAAAGAACTCAACTCAGAAAACTTAAAAAGTAAAACTTATTGCCGGAAGCCACAGGGTCATCTCAAGCCCAAATCACTATGACACCAAAGTGAGGAGGGGAAGAGAGTTTTATACAAGAAACACAGAGTGGGTAGAACACACAGGCTTGTCTTGTCCGCTGGGGTGGTAAGTTCCAGCAGACCCGTATCCTGTAAGTGGGAGTAACCCACCAAGAAACCCTTATCTTGCTTGTATGGATGGGCTAAGTTTTATCCTCTTTGTTCAGGTGTCCTTGGATCATTCTGGCCTTCAAGGTTTTTCTGTAAGAAGTTTATTTATTATTTTTCTATAGGGTGAGGTTGGAGAAAAGGGGAGCAGGGTGAACTATAATATTTCAAATGGCAAATGGGGGCTGTTAATTACACTATAACATTTCAAATGCAGTTGTTAGTCATACTATAATATTTCAAATGGGGGCTGTTAATTATACTGTAACAATCCGTCTCACTACCAACCTCTAGTGTGTGTCCTATGCCTACAGGCTACTGTTTCAATGTTGTTGTTAAATGTGAGTCATTTGTAATCCATAGTGACCCTGTATAGGGTTTCCCAGGAGCGACTGGTGAGGAGCTTGAGCCGCTGACTCTGTGGTTCAAACAACTTTGCAGTCCAGGGCATTAACCCACAGTGCCTTCAAAAGTTCAAGATGTCAGGTTTGCATGGGCTAAGTAGAACAGAGGTAAGTAATGATGTATGTACAACCTTAGAACAACAGGGCTCTGGGATACAGGGATTGAAGCATAGTTTGAATGGGTAAAAGAGGGGAATAATGTTAAGATACTTGGCTATCTTTTGAATCTTGGTTTCCCCTGCCTATTATAGTAAAGTAGACCCTTGAGTGGGAGAGAAAGGAAAAGCCAGAAACATCACAATAGAAAGCTTGTAAGTGCATCTTCAGCCTATAACTGATTGTAATACCTTAAAGGAGGCTAGGAGTTGGCCAGTGAAAGAGGCTTCCTATGGAGCCTTTGCATTGCATAAGACCATAGGTGGAATCCTGAACCCCATCCGGAATCTTCTGAGTTGGAACTTTCCACTTAAAAGGACAAGCAGACCAGCCTGGAACAGCTAGAGCGACCGAAGATACATCTTCAAAGAAAGATCATCAGGAAAAAACCAAAACAAAAGAACTGTCAACTCAAAATCCTGTATCTAGTGAAAACATTCTACAAAGATGAAAGAGAAACCAAGACATTTCTCCGATAAAGAGAAAGAGAAAGAATTTGTCATCATCAGACCTAAAAGAATTGCTACAGGAATTTTTTAAAACTAAAATAAAATAATAAAACAAGGAATCTTGCAATATCAAGAAGGAAGAAAGAACAACATAAAGAGTAAAATATGGGCAAGTACAATATACTTCCCTTATTCGCTAGAGTTTTCTAAATTACATATGACAGTTTAAGCAAAAAATTAATTTAGTGATAACTAACGGGTAGATTGGGGAAGTTGATCAGCACAGTTGTTGATGCTGTTAAGTGCCATAGAGCCAGTTTTGACTCATAGTGACCTTGTATAGGATTTCTGAGGAACAGCTAGTAGGTTTGAACTGCTGATTTGTGGTTTGAAGTCCATTGCTCATTCTACAGCCAGCACCACAACAGTAGCTTCTTAATCAGAAAACGTTATAAATGAGCAAGAGAAAATTAAGTGACTGCTAGCTGGGATAAGGAAGTCTAGGGTCTCCAGACTTTCCTGTTTCTTCAGAAGATCAACCTCTCCAGGTCCAGGCCAGTGTTCTTTGTCCTAAGTATTCAAGTATTTCCTGTTATGGTCCTCAATTTAATAGAAAAAATATTTAAGACAATTATACTATAAGCAAGAAGCTCTGGTAGCACAGTGGTTACAAGTCGGGCTGTTAACCTCAAAGTCAGCAGTTCTAAACTGCCAGCTGCTCTGTGGAAGAAAGATGATGCTTTCTGATTCCATAAAGAAACCTTATACAGGGTCACTATGAGTCAGAACCAACACCATGGAACACAACTACCACCATATACTATAAGCAGAGGAGAGTAAAACAGCTTAAAGAGAAGAAAGTTTTCTACATGACACTCAAACAGGTAAAATGTTGATATCAGTATCTACATACAATACTTAAAGCATCTATATAAAAATCTATACAAAGAGATACACTCATAACCAATATAAATAAATCAAAATGAAATTCTATTAGAAATGACAAAGTTGTAGAAATCGAGGACAAATTAGTGGAAGCTATTATAAAACTCTGATACCGTAATGGTTATGAATCAGGCTGTGAACCTCAAGATCAGCATT
>NW_006408645.1:3178863-3179693 GCF_000296735.1 Chrysochloris asiatica | reverse complement strand
GACGAGTAACTTAAGAATTATCGACATTCCCGAACAGGAAGAATCACAGAAGTCCACAGAGGAAATAGTTGAAGAGCTTCTGGAAGAAAATTTCCTTAACATGTGAAAAAGTGAAAAGATAAGAATTCAGTAAGCTCAATGAAACCCAGGATGGATAGACCCTAAAAGACAATCACCAAGACATATAATCATCAAGCTCTCCAAAATGAAAGACAAGGACAGAATACTGAAAGCAGCTAGGGAAAAGAGAAGTATAACATACAAGGGGGCAAGCAAATCAGATTAAGCTTGGATTTCTCAACAGAAACTATGCAGGTAAGAAGGCAATCAGGATATATATATAAAACCCTGAAAGAAAAAAACTGCCATCCAAGAACCATCTACCCAGCAAAGCTGTCATCAAATATGACGGTGAAATCAAAACATTCCAGTATAAACAGAAACTAAGGAATTTTGCCACAGCCAACCCTGCTATGAAAAATACCCTAAAAGAAGTTCTGTGGAGGGCGGCGCTTCCCTGACCTGGCAGCACAGGTACGCGGGCTTGGGAGAATGTAGGGGGCAGTATCACAAATTGGGGCCCCTGTCTGGTAGACAGACAGCTTTTGGGCAAACATAAAACATTAGGCTGCAACTTTATTAACTTATTTTTTTTGAAGGATCAAACTATTGAGGGGTTATGAGCAATTTGAACTTCCACCCGCCTGCTCCAGGCTCCTACCTAGGGATGGCCCTGCCCACTGCAGAACTTAGCAGGGCTTGAGCAGACCCATTCAAAGGGCTGACGCTCTCAGAGAACTAGCGGGGCCACAGGAACCAACATAGTCCAT
>NW_006408645.1:3175546-3176387 GCF_000296735.1 Chrysochloris asiatica | reverse complement strand
ATTCCTCAGTAATTTGATCTTTTAAAAAAACGAGTTCAGATTGTTGAAATATAAGATTGTATGTTTGTTCAAAGGCTGTCTGTCTGCTAGACAGAGGTTTACTATGTGCAATTCCGCCCCTTTTCCCCGAGACTGCCCTATCTGAGCTGCCTGGTCAGGGAAGTGCGGGAAGTCCTCCTAATTTCTTGATTTTAAAACAAATTATATAGCTACAGTAATCAAAACTGTCTGGTACTGATATAACAATAACACAGAGACCAGCAAAATAGAATAGAAAGAAATAAACCTACACATCTAAGGTCAACTGACTATTGATAAGGTGCTAAGTCAAGTCCATCTGATAGGGACAGAAGAGTCTCTTTAATAAATGGTTCTAGGGAAATTGGATTTCTGCATGCAGAAAAATGAAAGAGGATCCATACCTCAAACAAAAACAAACTCAAAATGGGTTAAGGTAAACTAAAACCAAAAAACTCTTTAAAGAACAAGCAGGGGCAAAGCTGCCAGACCTAAGTTTCAATAATGGATTACCTACTATAATAACAAAACTGCAAAGACAAAACAAATATATGTGTTGTTTTTGTTGTTAGGTGCCATCGAGTTGGTATCAACTCATAGCGACCTTATGCACAGCAGAATGAAACACTGCCCAATCCTGGGCCAACCTCACTACTGTTGCCACACTTGAGTCCATCGATGCTGCCATCTGGCCAATCCATCTCTTTTTCTCTGCCCCTCCACCTTAACAAACATGATATCCTTCTCCAGCAACTAGTCCCTCCTGACAATATGTCCGAAGTATGAGACACCAAGTGTGGCC
The DNA here is from genome assembly GCF_000296735.1 of Chrysochloris asiatica. Lineage (NCBI taxonomy): Eukaryota > Metazoa > Chordata > Mammalia > Afrosoricida > Chrysochloridae > Chrysochloris > Chrysochloris asiatica. The sequence goes on along the minus strand of NW_006408645.1, from coordinate 3,175,567 downwards.
ATTTTGGCCTCTAAGAAGCAC
>NW_006408645.1:3167145-3174029 GCF_000296735.1 Chrysochloris asiatica | reverse complement strand
CTAGTTAGTCTTTGTCTGGAAGCTCATCTGAAACCTGTCTGCCATGGGTGACCCCGCTGGTATTTAAAATGGCATAGCTTTCAGAATCACAGCAAATCACAAGCCACCACAGTACGACAAACTGACAGACGGGGGGTGGCCATTTGGTTTTAAGTGGAACTGTCACTTTCAATTATGAGGAGATCTGTGTACCTGCGTAGTAGAACCCTCCAGGCGTGGGGGTGGGGTGTCCATTCACTCAGGCATGCCCTCCAGTCACCAGAATGGAGGTGCGCAGACAGTGAGAGACCAATGAACAATGAACAGATACCAAAAGAAGAATGTCCACACCTGTATCTCCATGGTTCTGTCAGGCGTTCCTGGCTGTTCTGATCCTTCCCCCACAAATGGGACCTCATAAAATCAAAAATGTTTGTCATCAAAAGACTTTACCAAAAACATGAAAACATAAGCTATGGACTAGAAGAACATCTTTGGAAGCCATATATGTGACAACAATCTAATAACCAAAGTTTATAAAACTTTGATGACTTAACAAAAAACATATAATCCAATTATAAAATAGACAAACAACTTGAAAAGACATTTCACCAAAGAGGACACTCAAATGGCCGCCACATACATGAAAAGATGCTCTGCATCATTGGACATCAGAGAGCTGCAACTCAAAACCACACTGAAATGCTATTTCATTCTAACTAGAATGGCGAAGATAAAACAGAACAAAACATAGCACAGCCATTGTGGAAAACAGTGTGGTGATTACTCAAAAAACTAAAAATAGAACTTCCATATGAGCCAGCAATTCCACTCCTGAGTATATACCCAAAAGACTTGAAAGTTGACTCAGAGACTCGTACACCAGTGTTCATTGCAGCACAATCCGTAATAGCTAACTGGTGGAAACAACAGATACACAAAATGTGGCACATAACTACTGTGGAATATTACTCAGCCAGTAAAAGAAATGAAGACCTGACACATGCTACAGCATGGGTGGAGCTTGAAGACATTAAGCTGAGCAAAATAAGCTAATCACAAAAGGACAAATGTTGTATGACTTCACTTACATGAAAAAGACAAGAGATCTAAGTTTATTAATGGTTACTATAGATGGAGTCCTGCTGTGGCACTGTAGCTAAGCACTGGACCATAAGGTCGGTTTGAGCTCCAAGGTCAGCAATTCAAACCCAGCAGCTGCTCCTTGGAAACCCTATACAGGGTCATTCTGAGTTGGAACTGGCTCAATGGCACTTAGAGCAACATTAACAACACAGATGGCAGGAATACTAATATGACACTGTAGGATAAGCACTGGACTGCTAATCGCAAGTTCAGTGGTTCAAACCCACCAACCACTCCTCAGAAACCCTATACAAGGTCGCTTTGAGTCAAAACTGACTTGAAAGCATTCAACAACAACAACATGGATGGAAGGAGGAGGAAAGGGAATGCGTAACAGTGAGGGGAAAATCACATTGATTAAGGATAGGGTTTCTCAGCCAATTATTGTAATTGCTTTCATAAGGTATACTGAACTGGCCAAAGCTGCATGATAGATACATTTACAAGAACATCAAAACAAAACAAAGAGGCTACTTTCTGAGGCTACAACCAAACAGCTCATGGAATATGTTTCTTTGGTTTGGCGGTTCAGGGTCATGGTTTCATGGAACATCCCAGTTATTTAATCGAATTGTGTCTTTAGGGCTTCTGTTCTACCTCCTTGTTTATTGTGCAGTGCCTAGAATATTAAAAGTTTGAAAGTGGCTATCTAAGGCACTACAGTTGGCCTTTATTTACCTGCACAACAGAGAAAGAAGGAGAATCAGGAACAGGAAGAGGATATGGAATGTGTGGCTAATTGTCTCCATGAATAATTGCCTTCTTTTGTCATGAAATGAACATTACTGAACATTTTGATAAAAGATTCCACAAAAGAATTAAAAGAGCCAAAATGCAGAACAGAATTTCAAATTCTCCTGGACTCTAGACTTTTTGGACCCATGGAGGATAGATGAAGACCTTAAACTGTTGCCCGGAGATAATCTTTAAACCTGAGCCAAAAATATCCTCTGAAGTCATATAAGAAACAAACAGTGGTTTAGCTTAACTAACAAAAAAGATCTGCCTTGAACATTACGCTGTTTTAAAATTATATACATGGGAACACAACTAGAAATATTAGGTAGGAACTTGAAGGGCCAGTGAATTTATGTAAATGAGGGAGGAACAACTCAGAAAAGAAGGATGAAAACAATTGCATGTATCTTTTCAGCAACAAATAAAATTTAGCAAACAAAAGCTACCACCATCTAGAGCAGGAGTGAGGAATGCCAGCGAAATCATTTGGTGAGTTAATCAAATGTTTGACCAAATACAGCAGGCTAATATTTAAGTTGATGATTTTGTGTGACTCGTGAATGACGTTATAAATCTTGAAAGAAAAAATATGTGCGCTATATACGTAACTTTAAATTTTCTAGTAGTCACATTTTAGAAACAAAAAAACAAGTGAAATTAATTTTAATGATGCTTTTAAGCCAATGTATCTAAAATATCACCGTTCTCACATGCATTCAATATACATATAAACATTATTGAAGAGGTATTTTACATTATTTTTCACATTAATTCTTCAAAATATGGCATCCGTTTTATACTTACAGCACATTTCAATTCAGGCTAACCACATTTCAGGGGCTCCACATGCTCAGTAACTTCATGTGACTGTTGTTAAGCGACATTGAATTGATTCCAACTCATAGCGACCCTAGTGACCTTGTATACGGTTTCCAAGGAGTGGGTGGGTGAAGTTGAACAGTCAACTTTATGGTTAGCACTCTGGTGCACATCCCACAGTGCCACACCAGGACTCCAGTGTCTTAGTTGTTGTTGTTAAGCATCTTCAAGTCAGTTCCGGCTCATAGCTACCTTGAATAGGGTTTCCAAGGAGCAGCTGGTGGGTTTGATCACCTGCCTTCCGATACAAATCGACATTGACTCCAATGCTTATCCTATAGCGCCCCATGTGGCTACTATATTGAACAGTAATGCTACTACTCCGTGTGTGGCCCCTAAGGGTGCAAATGGTTAGCATTTGACTACCTGAAAGGTTGAAGATTACCGACCTAGAGTGCAGTTGTTAAGTGCCACCGAGTAGGTTCCGACTCACAACAACACTGTATAGGGTTTCCGAGGAGCGGCTTGTTAGTTTGAACCGTAGACCTTGAAGTTGAAACCTGCCTTGTGGTTCAGTGCTTATCCTACAGCGCTACACCAGGACTCCATAAAGAATACAGTCATTGAAAACTACTGGGTAACACAAGAGGTCTCCATGAGCCTAAATTACCTCCACAGCAGCAGCTGGGCTCGTGGGGTGGGAGGGAGACGCCATGTGTGGTCCCTGAACTAGTTGGCTCAGAATCACCTGTCAGAAATAAGAACTCTCTCTTCCCACTCAGGGGAGCCCGGTGGCACCAAACGATAACGCTCAACTGTGAACCACAAGGTCTGAGATCCGAGATCTGAGGTTCGAGTCCGCCTGCCTGTGGCTCCGAGGAAGATGAGACTTTCACACCCACGAAGATTTAAAGCCTCAGAAACCCTAAACAGGGTCGTTATGAGTCGGAACTGACTCGTCAGCACTTAACCACAACAAACTCCCACTCCAGACCTATGAATCAGAATTTGCACTTTTATAAGATCCTCAGGTGGTGTGGCAATGTAGGTTAATGCATGGACCACAAGGTCAGCGTTTCAAACTCACCAGCCAGTCCTCGGAAACCCTATACAGGGTCCCTATGAATCGGAACCAACTCGATGGCATTGACAACAGGTGATTTATAGGCACAAAAAGACTGACAAGCTGTGCTTTCTATTCAGCATCAGCATATGGCCTCATAATTCAAGTTCCAAACGGTAATTTCCTTCAACCCTGTTGCACATAGACTTAAACCAAGCTGTGCTTTGCCATACTCTAAGCACAGTGTTCGAGTCCGGCATATCATGTGACCCAGCCAGCATCAGTGAAACACTAACACCCCATTGATGGATCCACTGTATTTGAATGAGAAAGGCTGTGCGAGTTCTGGAATCCCTGCACATCTTGCTGGTAGAGCTTGCCTTTGTACAAGTATGAAACCTAAGAATGGTAGAAAACCCAGCAGGTATGGAAGACATCATTTGAGCCTCTGTTTCAAACCTTATTGCTGGAATTTTCTGATATTTGAACCAATAAATTCCCTGTTTGTTTAAACTAGTTTTCGTTATGTGCTAGATACTGTCTGCCTCCTGTTTTATACCTTCTCCCCATGTTGTCCACCTGGCTCTGTGCCTTAATATATTGACCTTCAAGGATTTCATCAATAGGACCCCCTTGCCAACTCATTCCCTGATGGGCTTGTCCAACAGGACACACCAGCAGACGATCAGAGAGCGGGAGGAGACTGAAATCAGGCATTTATTTCCTTGGCTCCCTACTTGCAGGGTTACTGAAGGCTGAGGATGCTTTTGTGCCAGTATTCATAGCTACTGTTAGATTACTCTGTCCTTCAACTACCCTTGCTGGCTCCAGTGGCCCTCTGTACCCTTGCTTCTTCAGGGTGGTAATGACTCTAAGGTTATTTTCTATTTCCCTATATTATACTTGTGCCTTTTACAAATAGCTCTTTTATTAAGCCCTCCTCAAAATACCTATTTGAATGTTTTGTTTATTTACTTTGAGGAATGGCCTAAAAGTAGGATTCTGGAATTGGGTTGCTAAAATTCAAAAGAAAGGCATGCATAACTTCCTTGCTGTGGGTTAATGAGACCCTGGCAATCCCTGGCATGCAGGACTGTCACAAATAAGCAAGTTATCACTGGCAGTGACTTGGGAAAAACGTAGGTGGAGGGCAAGACATGGGAGATTTAACCAATTCAAAGTACCTCTCATGAACTAGACTACTGGATCATAAAATTGGACAGGCATATCAAGGTGTGGCACGGTACGATCTGCAGTGGGTCACAAACCCACCAACAGCTCCTCAGAACCTACTCAACAGCACTTAATGACAACAACAACATACAAACCAACAGCCAACTTCACGCTAAATTGAGAGAAACAGAAAGCATTTCCCTTGTGAACAGGAACCATACAAGGATGCCTTTTATCACCACTCCTATTCAGCACTGTGCTAGAAGTCTTAGCCAGAGTTATAAGGCAAGAGAAGGAAATTAAAGGCATCCAAATTGGCAAAGAAAAAGTAAAACTCTCTGTACATATTTGCAGATGATATGATCTTATACAGAGAAAATCCCAAAGCTTCAACAAGAAGATTATTAGAATTCACTGAAAGATTTAGCAAAGCGGCAGGGTATAAGATCAACATCCAAAAATCAGTAGCATTACTAATAAAGAGAGCTTTGAAAAGAAAATCGGAAAACAATACCATTTACAATAACTACCCAAAAGATGAAATCCTTAGGAATAAATCTAACCAGAGGAACAAAGACCTATACAAAGAAAACTATAAAGCACTCCTATAAGAAATGGAAGAACATATCATATTCATGAATAGGTAGACTTAGTATTGTGAAAATGTCAACACTACCTGAGGCAGTCAATAGATACAATGCAATCCCAATCCTAATTCCAACATCATTGTTTAAAGATAAGGAAAAACTAATCACTAACTTTAATATATAAATGAGAGACCTCAGATAAGCAAAACATTACTTAAAAAAGAAGAACTGAGTAGGAGACCTCTTACTTCATGATCACAATTCCTACTACACAGCCACAGAAGTCAAAACAGCCGGATATGGGTACATTGAAAGGCAAATAGATCAGAGGAACAGGACTGAGAATCCAGAAATAAATCCATTCACCTGTGGTCAGTTGAACTTTGGCAAAACATCAAAACACTTTAAATGGGTAAGAGAAAGCCTCGTCAACAAATGGTGCTGGCAAAACTGAAAATCCATTTGCAAAAAAAAAAAATGTAAAAGACCCATATTTCACACCATATACAAAAATGAACTCAACATGGATTAAAGACCTAAATGTGAAACCTAGAACCTCTGCATCAATGAAAAAGTAGGGTCAAACCAGGAGATGTTGTTGTTGTTATGTATCATGGAGTTGTTTCCAATTCATAGTGACACTGCACAGGGTTTCCGAGGGTGTAAATCTTTACGGGAGCAGAAAGCCTCATCTGTCTCCCACAGAATTGCTAGTGGTTTGGAACTGCTGTCCCTGAGGTTCACAGCCCGATTCGTAACCACTACGCTACCAGAGCTCCTGGGGATACATGGCATAAATACATGATCAAACATAACTGACAACATACAAACAGCACAAGACACTTATGTGCATCAAAACATTTCAGGTAAAGAGTAAAGAGAGAACCCGCGGACAGGGAAAAAATGTTAGAAATGACATATCAGACAAGGGACGACTCTCTAAAATTTGTAGGACACTTCACCTCAACAAGAAGACAAATAATCCAATTAAAAAATAGGCAGAGGACATGAACAGACACTTCACTAAAGAAGACATTCAAGTGGCCAACAAATATATAAAGAAATGTTCAGAGTCATTAGGCATTGTTGTTTTTAAATGCTGTCGAGTTGGTTCCAATCCATAGCAACTCTATATAGGGTTTCCAAGGAATAGCTGGTAAGCTTGAACCGCCAACCTTTCAGTTCAAATGGCTTTGCAGTCTGGCACATTAACCCACAGCGCCACACCAGGACTCCCATTAGGCATTGTTGTTGTTGTTGTTGTTGTTAAGTGCCATCGATTCAGTTCCAACTCATAGCGACACTGGATAGGGCTTCCGAGGAGCGGCTGGTGAGCTTGAACTACCAACGTTACAGTTCAAATGGCTTTGCAGTCTGGC
>NW_006408645.1:3164930-3166003 GCF_000296735.1 Chrysochloris asiatica | reverse complement strand
AAGAAATGAAACAATGTATGGTAGTGGACAAATCTGCTGCAAAAGACCTCTTACAAGAGTTAAACATCAAAAATATCACTTTGAGGACTAAGGTGCATCTGGCCCAAGCTATGATCTTTTCATTGGCTGCATATGTGTGCAAAAGCTGGATGATGAGTAATGTTATTGTTGTGTATCATTAAGTCATTGCCAACTCATAAAGACCCTGTGTAGGGTTCCCAAGAGTGGCTGGTGGGTTTGAATTATGACCTCTCAGGTATCAGTCCAGTGCTTATTCTAAAGCATCACAGTAGGGCTCACACAAAGAATAAGGAAGACCAAAAAAGCAGCGATGCTTTTGAATTATGGTGTTGATGAAGACTATTGACTTTTAGAAGAACCAACCAATCTATCTTGAAAAAAATGCAACCATAATATTCCTTAGAAGCAAGGATACCAAGACTTCATCTCATGTAGTTTGTCATGTTTTCAGGAGGGTAAAGTAGGAACCTTGGTGTGGCACCGTACAGTAAACGCTCGACCACAAGATTGGTTTGAACTGCAAGGTTGGTGGTTCAAACTCACCAGCCACTCCTCAGAAACCCAATACTGGGACACTATGAGTCAGAACGGACTCAATGGCACTTAACAACAATAACAATAAAAGTAGGTGGCGGTGGTTTGCCATCAAGTCAGTTCCTACTGATAGCAATCCTGTACAGGGTTTCCAAAGCTGTAAATATACCTACCACAATTCCAGTACACAGAATTGTACTCAATAAATATTAATTAAGTGAATGATGAATAACCAAATAATAGTGAAGACAAAGTTAAGATTTTATGAGAATAAAATTTTATATTCATATGAGTGCTGTCCCTTTTAAAACAGCTACTTTGTCAAATTACGTATATCATTCCAGTGATGCTGCTGCTATTTTAAAATATATTCTCTTTTCTTTCTTTACTTATTAAAGTATTGCCTCTTCTTTAAGTAAGATTACTTCCCTTAAATAAATTATTCACTTTCTTTCCCCCAATGAGCAAACAATGAATTTAAACATATAATAAAAAAAAATCAAATAAGATAGATACAG
>NW_006408645.1:3158743-3164170 GCF_000296735.1 Chrysochloris asiatica | reverse complement strand
GAAAAACATCCTAAAGGAAGTTCTGTGGACTGAGAACCAACAAGAACACACAACAACTACAGAATGACGTACATGGTAGCATCAACCTGAACTCAAGAAGTGGAAGAGTCAAGAACAGAATAAAATTATAAGAACACAGGATCAGGGAGGTCTCTGTGAAAAATCACCCCTCACAAAGGCCTTTTCCTAACAATAATCCAAAGGACTATTGGATCACTGAAGCTACCCCCTCTATCACCCTGAGATCAGAACTCCATGGTGCCCAGCTACCACTACTGACTGCTCTGATTGAGATCACAATAGAAGGTCCCTGGCAGAGTGGTGAAAAATGTAGAACAAAATTCAAAGTCATAAAAAAATAATCAGACTTACTGATCTGGTAGAGATTGTTGGCCCCCTGAGACTATGACCCTTGAAATCTGGAACTGAACCCATATCCAGGGATCATCTTTTAACCAAACAACTGACAGGCCTATAAAGTGAATAAAACCCTACAGAAACATACTCCTCAGAATAATCAAGCAAAGAAGACCAAAAGGGCAGCATTTGTCCAAAACCAAAGCTCAGAAGAATGTAAATGGGAAACTCAGGGAAGAAGTGGGAAAAGTGCTGTTATACTGAGGGGATCACAAAGATTGAAAAGCTAACTTGATTTTGTAATCTTTCACCCAAACCACTATACATATATATAAGTCCTGGAATGGCACTGTGGGTTAATGCATCAGACTGCAAAGCCATTTGAACTGCAAGGTTGGCGGTTCAAGAAACCCTATACAGGGTCGCTATGGGTCAGAACCAACTCAATGGCACTTAACAACAACAATATATATATATATATATAGTATGTTTGTGTGTGTATATATATATATATATATATATATTATATGTTTGTATCTTAAACTAGGGCTTCCATGACACCTCACCTCACTCTGACTTTCTTCTATATTACATGATCTTTGTACTAACAATCTGCAATTGCTTTACTTAAGTATTTACCTTTTGATTGCCTCTTCCCCCACTCTAAAGTAAGCTTCTTGAGGATTGAAAGCTTGTTTTTCACTGTCTTAAACACTTGGGAAAAGTGCCTGGCACCTAAATGCTCAACAGCTATTTGTTGAATAAAACAAAAGAAAAGTTTGATAGCTCTTCTTTATGTAATGTCAGATTTATAGTGTTTGATTTAATAGTCTTTTCTCCTTCTGAATGAGTTAAATTACTATTTTTATATGATCCAGAAAATAAATATTTACTGTTTTAGTCTTCTAAACTTAAAAAAAAAAACCAATAACAACAATGAGACATCATTTTACCTCAGCATTGATAATGAAGTTCCAAACAACAAATGCTGGGTGAGGGTGTGGAGACACGAGGACCCTCTTACACTGCTAATGGTGGTGGTGATGGGCCATGGAGTCGATTCTGACTCATAGCGACCCTGTACAGGATTTTCGAGGCTGTAAAGCTTCACGGGAGCAGAAAGCCTCATCTTTCTCCCATGGAACAGCTGGTAGTTTCAAACTGCTGACCTTACGGTTCTCAGCCTGATTCATAACCACTATGCTACCAGAGGCCTTTTGGCTAAGATCAAGTGTAGCATCTTACACTACTAGTGGGACTATAAAATGGTGCAAACACTGTGTAAAATGGTATAGCACTTTCTCAAAAAGTTGCAGATAGAAATACCGTATGACCCAGTAATCCCTCTACTTGGTATATATCCTCAAGAAATGAGAATCATGACAAGAATACATACATGCACATCCATGTCCATCACAGCACAGTTCACAATAGCAAAAGTTTGGAGACAGCCTCAGTGCTCATCAATAGAAGAGTGGCTAAACAAATTTTGGTCCAGGAGACTTCCAGTAAGATGGCAGACTAGGCTGACACAATAAACACTACATGGCCCCTGTATAACAAATCAAACAGACACAGATGAAAATCCTGGAACCCTGGCTACTGGAGAGGTGAAATTCCTTCTCTTTCCCCATGTTGCTCTGGTGACCAAAGATGTCATCAGCTCCCATCCTCATTTACCACTTCTCTGTTTTTAGGGAGGTCAGACCCATATGGTTGGGAGCTATGCCAGTGTGAGGCAGGGGCCAGCTGCACCACTTTAGTGTGCCTAGATTCATGCAGGCTCAGCTTAGGACCTATAGGACCCCAGAGCCACCAGACCAGCATTTAGCCAGTAACCCTGACCTCAGCTGCCCTGCGGTTCTAACAGACACTGAAACTAGTTCCATCAAGGGACCCCACAAACTACTCCCAGATTGAGTGCCCTAAGCATAGATAACACCAAGGCCAATAATAACTCCATCTAGGACCAATAACTCTGCTGTCATATCCCTCCCATGTCTACCTGGTGAGATCGATCCTTGGTTTGCAGAAGTCCCTAGAGTTTTCTCCTCTCTGGGTCCAAAGCTGCACTGTTTTTTTGTGTTTGTTTTTGGGTTTGTTTTTCCTTTTGTTGCTTCATTGTTTTTTTATTCATTCTCCGCTTTCTTCTCTTCCCATTCCTTGAATTTTAGCTTATATCTGCTTTTGTTTTTCCTTCTTTTATCCTTTCTCTTACTTCTCTTTATCCCCCCCTCTTCTTGCCTTTCTTTACAACTCTCATTCTCTTTTCATCTTCCCTCTCCCTAGTTTTTCTAAAGGTTATTTTTATTTTTATTTCTTCCTTTTATTTCTCTTCTATAGCTCCATTTTCCTGTCCTTTTTTTCTTTTTAGTTATTATATTCTTTTAATTATTTTCCCCTTTATTATTTTTCTCTTTTCATTGTTGGCTGCTTCTTTATTCTGTTTTGTTTCCTGGTGTACATGTGAAAGGGAGGGAGAGGGATTTCTACTCTTTTTCACCCAACAGGAGACAGTATCTGTGTCCATACAGTCCAGCCACAACCATATCCTCTGCATCTCACCCACTGAGCAAAAGCTAATACCAGCTTCTATACGACCTGATCAATGATAGACAGCAGCCAACACCATCCAAACCCACCCTAAACTGAGGTATATGAATGATGAATGGAGAACAGTACACAGGCTTCCATTTTCTAAATACACCCACAGGACACAGCTGATGAGCGCCTAAAACTAAGCCCTTGATGGAGCTAGTTTTGTACAATCATCAATTAAAAACAAATATGAAAATACCACAATGCCCCAGAGACAACAGATAATTTTAGCTCACGCGAAAAGAACAAGAAAGAATGGCACAAACAAATGACCCTGATACAGATTTTTTAAAAACAAACAAAAACGTTTCTGAAGAAGAATGGAACTAACTAAAAAATAATCCAAAAGAATGATAATTAGGTATCTACAAAAGATTGACAAAAAGATCGAGGAGAGCAAGGAAAACACAGAAAAAACTTTAGAAGAATTCAGGAAAATACTACAGGAACAAAGATAAAATAAGCACAAATTTTGAAACAGTACAAAATCTGCAACTAGAAATTCAGAAGATTAATACTAAGATTTTGGAAATGGACAGTACATCGAAAGGGCAAAGAAGAATATTCAAAGCAATGGAAGCCCAAATTAGTGAGTTTGAAGATAAATCTCTCAATACTAGTATGCTAGAAGAACAATCAGAAGAAAGAATACAAAAGGCTGAGTGAATCCCAAACATGATAGATCCCAAAAGAAAATCACAAAGACACATCATAAACATTCCAAAACCAAAGACAAGGAAAGAGCCCTCAGAACAGCTTGGGAAATACAAAAAGTTACCCACACCAAACTTACAGATGGTACCCATTTGATCTAGCTTCAATGGCCTGATGATCAGAACTCAATTCGAGGAAGATAAAGAAATTTGACAAAGGAAGTGTAAATTGCTACAATTTGATGAACTTAACCTATACTTATAGTCACTCAAAATACCAGTTGCGAGGGAAGGAGTTGTCACATCAAGGATCAAGCCTATCCTCTATATACACAGGTTTGATAGGGATGGGCAACTTAGACATTGGCTACCTAAATAGGGAGGCTATAAAGGCACTAAGTAGCTGGCTTATAACTTTTCTCAAGAGGGAGTTTAGTTTCCGAGTGTGTGTGGGGGGGAGGTAGAATCCCTATTGAATAGTTTTCATCTTGTCTAGATTGGTCTGGTGAAAGGAGATGGGGATCAGATTCTTTTGGATTCAATAGTGAATACTTGTTATCATGACTAATTGTGATTGTCACAACTGTAAAGGTAGAAGTTGTGTAACAAAAAGGGGGGAGTAGTTGATCTTACATTCCAGAAACAGAAGACCCTAGGACCATTAAAAGGGTAGAGAATGAGCAGAATGTGGGACCCTAACCAGTGAAGCAGCAACACCAGAGATGGAGGCAGAAGCAATGGCATGGAGAGAGAGAGCAGCTGAGGACTCCAGACTCATAGAAAGAGTGCTGGTAGACAGGAGACTGGCTTGCAGAATGTGCCATTTGGTTGTTTAAATGATTATGTATTCCTGAGTGTTTTTGTGTACATAAAAAAAAAAAAACCCAGAGGGAATAGAAGCAAATACTGTTAACCCCTGATGCATGCAGCGTATTGTAATCATCCCAATGGAAAAAAATACGATAGGTTGAATGCAAAACCAATGTTCTCCCATGTAAATTATCACTCAATTCACAAAAAAAGTTAAAAAAAAAAAAAAAAGTTACCCACAAAGGAAAACCAATAAGACTAAGTACTGGTCTCTCAGTAGAAACCATGTAGGCAAGAAGGCAATGGATAGCATATAAAAAAGAACTCTGAAAGAAAAAAATATTGCCAAGTTAGAATTAAATATCCAGGAATGTTGTCCCCTCAAATACAATGGTGAAATTAGGACATTTCTAGATAAATAGAATTTAAAAGAATTTGTGATAACAAAACCAACTACAAAAAATACCAAAGGGAAAAAAAAAAACAAAGGTTGCTGTTTGGACTGAGAACCAACAACAGGAGACAAGAATCTGAGATTAATATACATGGCAACACCACCCAGAACTCAATCCAGAGTTTGTATTTAAACAAATCTACAAGTCCTGGTGTGGCGCTATGGGTTAATGTGCCAGATTGCAAAGTCGTTTGAACTGCAAGGTCGGCGGTTCAAGCTCACCAGCTGCTCCTTGGAAACCCTATACAGGGTCACAATGAGTCAAAATCTACTCGATGGCACTTAAAAACAACAAACAACAAGTCCTAATATAGGTATCTAGAAAAGCAGCAATACCAGAAATGGTGTCAGAGACAGTGGCATGGAGAGACAGCAATTGTGGGCTCTTGCCCATGAACTTAGTAAGGCTGTGTGCCTGTGGATAGGAGACTAGCTTTCAGAATGTGCCCTTTGAACATTTAAATGACGACGTATTGCATTGGGCAAATCTGCTGCACAGGAACTTTTTAAAGTATTGAAGAGCAGAGATGTCAGCTTGAGGACTAAGGTGCGCCT
>NW_006408645.1:3158019-3158643 GCF_000296735.1 Chrysochloris asiatica | reverse complement strand
CATGCTGGGTAAGGTGGAGGTTCATAGAAAAAAGGAAGACCCCCAACGAGACGGATTGGCCAGGTGGCATCATTGATGGCATCAGGTGTGGCAGCGGTAGTGAGGTTGGCCCAGGATCGGACATTGTTTCATTCTGCTGTGCATGGGGTCGCTATGAGTCGGTTCCAACTCAATGGCACTTGACAACAACAACAACATTTTGTGTGTGTACATCAAATATTTTTGCTTTGTTCATTTCTGAAATATAAGATATAAATGGGGAGAGGCACGGATTGATGGCGGCTAGGGTGGAGGTTCAGTAAATTTCACTGTCTGCAATACCACAGAATACCAGGCAAAGCAGATCCAGGGCAGAGTTCCAAAACTTGGAACCACAGTGATAGGAATATTTTTAAAAGTTTGAAGGCTTATAGATACTGGAACTTGAAGCTAAAGTAAGAAATCACATACTTTTGAATCTGTGGGACTCGGAGGCCCAGAGCTGACATCTTGGTGAACAATACACTGTGTCGGGTTTGCTTTGTTCTGATTTTTTTTTTTTTTTTATATGGTCATTGGCATCCCCACTGTTTACACACCTCCATTCTGATGACTAGAGGGGAGCCTGAGAGAGTGGACAACCCC
>NW_006408645.1:3145077-3146870 GCF_000296735.1 Chrysochloris asiatica | reverse complement strand
TCTTCCAATCCTGATGCCATGTTTTTCTTCATATAATGCAGCATCTCAGACTATTTGCTCAGCATACAGGTTAAATAAGTATGGTGAAAGAATACAACCTTGTCACACACCTTTCTTAATTTGAAACCATTCAGTGTTCCCATGTTCTGTTCAAAGAACTGATTCTTGGTCCAGGTACAGATCCCTAATGAGCACAATTAAGTGTTCCAGTATACTCATACTTTGCAAAGTTATCCATAGCTTGTCATGGTCCACACAATAGAACTCCTTTGCAAAGTCATTAAAGCACAGGTAAACATCTTTCTGATATTCTCTGCTTTCAGCCAAGATCCATCGGACATCAGCAATGATATCCCTTGTTCTACAACCTCTTCTGAATCTGGCTTAAACCTCTGGAAGTTCTCTGTCAATGTATGATTGTAGCCATTTCTGTTTCACTTTTAGCAAAACACAGAGTGACCTCAAGTAAAATGAATACACCTTGACATAAAGATAAGAAAGAAGAAATCAGAAAGATTTAGCAAATATTAGCTATAGGATATGCACTGGACCACAAAGTTGGTTTGAACCACAAGACCAGCTGTTCAAATTCACCAGCTGCTCCTCAGAAACCATATACAGGGTCACTATGAGTCAGAACTGACTCAACAGCACTTAATAACAGCAACAACAACAAATAGAAATGAAGAAAATGAAAAGAAAACTCACAAATGAATTGAACTCAACACAGAAAATTATGTGGAACAAAGAATCCAGCATCTCTCATACACACACACACACATACACACACACACAGAGTAAAATGACAGCAATCAATTCATCCCTATAGACAATTGAACTAAATGTAAATGAATTAAATGCACCAGTCAACAGACAGAGAGTAGCAAAATGGCTAAGAAAACAGGATATTTCAATATGCTGTTTACAAGAGATGTATCTTACACACAAAAATAGAAATAGAGTAAAAAAAAAAATCAAAGGATGGGAAAAACATACGAAGATAAATGCACTTAAAAAGTGAGCAGGAATGGCCATTTTAATCTCTGATAAAATAGTTTTTCATGCAAAAACCAGCATAAGAGGCAAAGAAGGACATTATATCATGAAGGGGGTCAAGTAAACACAAGCACATAACCATAACAAATATCTATGCCCCCAAAATAATGTTAAGATGTTTGGTGGTTTACTGAATCTTGGTATTCTTTACATTACATTATAAAATAGACACTGGAAGGGGAGAGAAAGAAAAAGCCAGAAATATCACCTGGTAGCATAGTGGTTACAAATCGGGCTGCGAGCCGCAAGGTCAGCAGTTCGAAACTACCAGCTGTTCCGCGGAAGAAAGATGAGGCGTTCTGCTCCCGTAAAGATTACAGCCTCGGAAACCCTGTACAGGGTCGCTATTAGTCGGAACCGACTCCACGGCAAATAACAACAACAACAACATCACCATAGAAAGCTTGTAAGTCTGTGTTCTGCCTATGACTGATTGGAATACCTAAAATGGGGCTACAACATGCCCAGTGAAGAAGGCTGACTGCGGAGCCTCTGCATTACATAAGACTATATGTGGAATCCTGAACAGCATCCAGAATCTTCAGAGGTAGGAAATATCCCCCTGAGAGGACGGGCAGACCAGCCTGGAGCAGCTAGAAGAACAGAAGATAACTTTTGAAAGAAAAACTGATAGGAAAAACACAAAACAGACCGACCTCCAATGACTACAAGAACAAGCAAGTTGCCCGCATAGGAGACATCAAGGCAAGGGGTCGGGTCCCCTCAGAATAAATCCC
>NW_006408645.1:3139647-3144250 GCF_000296735.1 Chrysochloris asiatica | reverse complement strand
CCTAGAATAGGTCAGATGTTAGGCCACAAAGCAAACCTCAATACATTTTAAAACATCAAAATGCTATAAATTATCTTTTCAGATCACAGTGTTATAAAATTAGAAATCAACAATAGGAAAATCAAGGGGGGAAAAAATCAAAAGGAGGAGAGACAACCTAAATGCCCATTAACAGAAGAATAATTAAACAAACTTTGGTGCATACACACAATGGAATATTACACAATGTTGAAGACTAATGATGACTCTGTGAAACTCCTCATAACATGAATGAACCTGGAAGGCATTATATTGGAGTCAATCACAAAAGGACAAATACTGTATGAGAGCACTGTTGTAGAAAGTTGAAAAGGTTTTCTTGCTAAAAGAAACATTTTCTGATTGTTACCGGAAGTGAGAGGCAAGGGGAGGGAAAATTATTCATGGACTAAAGGGTGGAGGATGAGGAAGTCAATATACAACAAGAGGGAGGTTGGCACAGGAACGACGAAGGTAGTGGAAGACACAGGGAAAAGTGTAAGAATTAAAGTGAGTAGAGGTAAATCCTGTTAACTGATGGTACACACAGTGGATTGCAATCATTGTAATGACACAAAGTGTAAGATTTGTTGGATATGGGACTGATATTCTGTTCTGTAAATCTTGGCTTAATTCACAATAAAAATTTTTAAAAACAAAACATTTGCTCCTTCTTCCCCTACCTCTGTGGTGTCACCTTAGGCCTCCGTCTTGCCATCCTCACCCTGGATAGTTAAGTGAGCACACTCAGGTTTGTGGATCACCAATCTTGCCCCAACCTTCTGCACTATTGTAGATACACCACTTACCAAGGTTGTGATTACCATGAAAATGATTCCCATGACACCAGTAGCCTGATGGTGGCAGTAGAACCAAAGACATATGGAGCTGACCTAAACCCAATTTGTATCATTTGTATCATAGATCAGCCAACACTAGTGGATCTGTTGTTACTGTTTGGTCCATTGAGTCGGTTCCAACTCATACCAACTGCAGACCTTGTGGGCCTTACAGTTAGCAGTTCAGTGCTTATCTGACAGCACCACGTTATTGTTGTTAACTGCTGTCCAGTCGGTTCTGACTCAGCGACCCTGTATAGGGTCTCCAAGGGGCAGCTGGTAAGTGTGAATTGCCAACCTTGGGGTTGAGACCTACATTGTGATCCAGTGCTTATCCTATAGCTGCACACCAGGACTCCACAGCGCCATGTAGACACATGAAAAAGGAATAAATGCTCGCTGTTGTATAATATTTTGTGGTTGTTACCCAGCACCTTTTGGCAACAGCGAACAGAGACTCTAGGTGTGGCTATGTGATTAAGCTATAAACAAAGAAATGTAATAGGAAGTGATATATGCAATTTACAGTTCATGGCCTTAAAAGGAAACTGTGCATCCTCTACTTCCCCTACTCCCTTCATGCTGCAGGAATGTGGGTGTGGTGGTGAGAGCTGGAAGTTGCATATGCTGAAGATGCAGACATGAGGTCCTTGACTGTGATGTTGACCTATCAACTCAGCATTGCTTATACTCTGACTTTCATGTCAGGGAGAAACAAATTTCTATTTTGACTATTGTTACAGCAGAAATACAAAAAATAAAAAAACTTAATGTAGTTTGGATTTTCTGTCATTAACAACCAAGAGTCCTAATTGTCTTCTCCAGGGCCCATCTAACACAGACTCACTGTATCCACTGATGCTCTCTTCCCTGCTCTGCTGTGGGGCCTGCACACTTTGCTGTTGGTCACTGGACCGCCCCCCCCCCCCCAGTCTGTCTTGAGTCACCACTGCTCCCATTACAAAGGCCCCATTTCCTGCTTCTCTGCTTGTGCGTTGATCAGACTCTGTTGAAAGGCTGGGTATTCTGTTTATCCAGTAGTTTGTTGTTGTTGCTGTAGTTAGGTGCCATAGATAGAATCAGTACCAACTCATAGCAACCTTATGCACAATAGAATGAAACACTGCCTGGTCCTGTGCCAACCTCACAATTATTGCTACTTTTGAGCTCATCACTGCTGCCACAGTGCCAATCCATCTCAGTGGTGGTCTTCCTCTTTTTTGCTGATATTCCACTTTTCTAAGAATGATGTTCTTCATGAACTGGTGCCTCCTGACAATCGGTCCAAAGTATGAGAGACGAAGTCTCACCATCCTGGCTTCTAAGAAGTATTGCAGCTACACTTCTCCCAATAGTTTAAAGCACACAAATTAAGCTAGATCAGGGCTGCATCCTACAACTCAGGTGTAAAAAGACAATATAGTGTCTTTGTTGTTGTTTTTTCTATCACCTACCATTTCCCATGAGCCTTCTTGCTACTGGTTTTTGTTATAGTGGTGGTGATTAAGTTCTGTCGAGTCAGTTCTGACTTAGAGTGAACTCAGAAACCTGTATAGGGTTTCTGAGGAACAGCTGGTAGCTTTAAATCACCTACCTTGCAGTTAGTCCAGAGCTTGTCCTAAAGCGCCACATCAGGCTCCCATTCTGCTGGTTAGGTGTAGTAAATATAGACTTGCCAATTAAGAATATAACAGACTCTTTAAAGCAAAAAGAATTAAACAAAAAAACCTGAAAACAAATTAAAGAAAAAAAAAATTTTTTTAAGAACATTATCAGATACTTATCGTTCCAACAATGTTTTCAGGAGTAACTTAGTGTCTCTTAGGTAAATGCTTAGTTTTATAGGCCTCCTTCCTACTTTCTACTTCCAAGATGATGTCTAAGGGACAGGCAACTTGGATATTGGCTACCCAAAATGGGGTGGGGGTGGGGGGGGCTATGAAAGCAAGAAATGAAGGCTTACAGTGTTTCAAGAAGGAGCCTAGGTGGGGTGGGGGAAGGTAGAATCACCACTAAATGATTTCCAATCTGTTGTGATGGGCTGGCAAAAAGAAATGGGGGTAAAACTCTTGTAGTACAATAGTGAATAACTGCCATCAGGACTGACTGTGAGGATCTGAAATGTAGAGGTAGATGTTTTTTGACAAAAAGAGGGGAGTGATTGATTTTGAAGCCCAGGAGCAGAGGGTCCTGGGACCATCAAGTGAGAAGAGCAGAGAGTGTGACCCTATCCAGAGAGGCAGTGATGCCAGGGATGGAGACAGAGACGATAACAAGGACAAATGGAGTGGTTGGGGACACTGGACTCAGGGAGGGAGAGGGGTGGTATGCTGACAAACGGGGGCTGGGAGCAGGCCTGTAGGGTGTACCCTTTAGTTATTTGATGATGCATGGAGGGGATTATAGTCACTGCAATGAAACGAAATACGATAGGATGAATGTAAAACTGATGTTCACCCATGTAAACCCACATAATTCACAATAAAAACTTAAAAAAAAAAAAAAGATGTCTAAATCTGTGAGGAAAGTGGGGGTCATGTAACCTCATGGAAGAAAGGGTAACCTTGGAACTGGGTATAGGTCTTGTACTAGCATCTAGATTTGCCATGACATGTCTGGCCTAGTCTCATTCCTGAGCTCCCATGTTAAGGTGCAGCAAACATTGTCTAGCCTCAGCAATGTGATGCCAGCACCTTGGTCCCAACTATTTACCTCTGGTCACAAAGTCCCTACCTCTGCAGTCTCATCATTTCAACTCTTATTCTGTTGACCTCCTTGTGCCTTCACTGGGGAATGGGGAAGCTTTTGATCTAATGCAAACCAAGTACAGACTGTGGAGAACCAGGCATGGTATTCTGGTGTCCACTGGTCTAAACCCTGCACTATTAATCCTAAAATGTGTTGGACATAATGCAAAGGCTAGTACAGGGTTTCTGGCAGTTTACAGCCTCCCCCAAGCTATATCTGGTGCATGAGGCTCTGGTGTTCTTAGGTACTTCATAGTGTCTGTACCTGTTTCGGATGTTTCTCCAGTTCTCCCCACTCAAGATCTGAATGGATTGTGGTAGTGGGGAAATGGATAGGGAAACAAGGACCCTGGGTCTACTTGCCCTTCTTGTTCCAGCTCTTCTGTCCACATGCTTGTAGATAAGAAACAGCAAGTGCTACTTTACGTCTCCTTCCTTTTTTTCCAGAGCAGTAAGTGTCAGAGTCTGGGCATTATAAAGGTGGATCTAATTTTGTTGCCACAGTATAGAAGGAAGGAACACCATTATCTGAGTAAGATGTGGTGTTTATATGGGGACAACTAAGAACGAGGAGTCTCAAGGACAATTATATTGATGATCCATCCCCTGAATATTATCCCCATTGTAAAGTTAGGCCACCACTCTTCTGTCTGTTTGTCTGACTGGTGACTTGCGTGTTGCTGTGATTCTGAAAGATATGCCACTGGTATTTTACGTACCAGCAGGGTCACCCATGGTGGACAAGTTTCAGCTGAGTTTCTAGACTAAGACAGACTAGGAAGAAGGAGAAATGGACTACTTCTGAATACTTATTCACTGAAAACCTTATGAATAGTAGTGGAACACTGTCAGTACCAGAATATTGAAAATATTGAAAACAATGAATAGCACCAGAACTTTGTCAAATATAATGCTGTAAGATGAACCCCTCAGGTTGGAAGGCACTCAAAATACGACTGGGGGAGAGCTGCTCCTCAAAGTAGAGTTGACTATAATCAC
>NW_006408645.1:3135239-3137062 GCF_000296735.1 Chrysochloris asiatica | reverse complement strand
CTATCACCAGTTACTCAGCCTAAAAGAATGGCAGGTTGATATATGCTTGTGTGCACACACATGCTTCACCAGGATTGCCCAAGGGATCGTAGCACTCCATATTTGCTTCCTTTTGAAATTTCCCTGCCAAGTGAAATGTTAATATGAGTAAACACATATTAACATTATATAATACACACATCTATTCCCAAGGACAAATATTAAGAAGTGAAATAACCCAACTCCATATTGAGAGGAGAAAAAAAATTTCTAGCTGCTTTACTTGCTAAAGACAAACTGGGTGCTTGTATAATATTAAAGAGTTGATGCCTCTGTTTTCTTGCTTTCAAGCTGTGTCCCAAGGCTTGCCAGGTGCATAAGACCCATTTCTGCACTAACTATTCTATAATATTTCCCATAAAGTTACCCTTTGTTTTTCTTTCTAGGACTTAGGTAGGTTAAATTCTTAGGTCGAGCATTCTGCAGTACACTGTGATGTAATTCTTATACATGTAAGGGGTTTTATATGGTCTGCGGCTTTATTATCTCATGTCCAACTAGACGTTCTGGGAAGGAGAGATAGTACAGAGAGACTGGAGAAGGGCCGCTAATTGGACTAGCATTTACCTAAGAAACTGGTCCAGAAGAACCTGATAATAGTAGGATAATACCTTCTCTTTCTGCTGGATGGAGTGGCCAGAGCCTATGCTCAGCTCTATGGTCATAGGGAGGAGCTCTGGTAGCATAGGGGTTACTAATCAGGCTGCAAACCTCAAGGTCAGCAGTTTGAAACTACCAGCTGTTCTGCAGGAGAAAGATGAGGCTTTCTGCTCCCGGAAAGATTTACAGCCTCGAAAACCCTGTACAGGGTCACTATGAGTCGAAAGCGACTCCACGGCACATAACCACCATCACCACCATAGTCATAGGGAGTCTGTCTCCTCTGTCCAAGTCTGTTGCCATTCATCAGGAAAGCAATACCAGTTTGGGGTACCAGCTTCCTTTGGACAATGGAAAATGATTTCCTCTTCAGGCAGACAGCTGGTAGTGGTGCACATGGAGACTAACTAGTTCAGAATAGTTTGTGCTCCACATTTGCTTGGTATTAAAGGACAGTTTTGTCTCCATTTCTGTGTCCTGAAATTCTCAACTCAGTGCCCAGGCAGGCAGAAGCCTCTCTGATTTTGGTAGACTAAAAAGTCTGGGTGTTAAAATCTTCAAAAATCATTGAGAAAGAGAAAGCCTGTGTTTCCTTGACCAGGATTTGCAGTAAGATTAAGTAGCCCTATTAGCAGAAAGGATCTCTGGTAGTATAGTAGTTACCAATCCAGCTGCGAGCCGCAAGGTCAACAGTTCCAAAGTACCAGCTATTTCGCGGGAGAAAGATGAGGCTTTCTGCTCCCATAAAGATTTATAGCCTCGGAAATCCTGAACAGGGTCGCTATGAGTTGGAACTGACTCCACGGCACATAACAACCACAACATGGTCAGAAAGGAGTCCTGGTGTGGCTCTGTGGGCTAATGTGTCAGACAGCAAAGTCGTTTGAACTGCAAGGTCGGTGGTTCAAGCTCACCAGCTGCTCCTTGAAAATGCTATACAGGGTCGCTATGGGTCGGAACGACTCAGCACCACTTAACAACAACATGGGCAGAAACGATGTGTCAGCGGGACAAGGTGAATGACGTCATGCAAATGGTGGTGGAAACCTGTTTTTCTTGAAGAAGCAGATCTGAATCAAACTATACAGCACCATTGCGCAGGGTCTGCTTTCTTACTCTATTCCTACCAAAAAAATGTTGTTGTGAAGTGCCATCGAGTCCAGCAACAATTCTTTTTTTTTTTT
>NW_006408645.1:3133572-3134515 GCF_000296735.1 Chrysochloris asiatica | reverse complement strand
CTGTAAAGATTTGTTCCCTCTCTTTTGAGCTACTGTATCCATAGGTGTAGGTCAAGTTCATCAAATTGTAGCACATCTCTCTTTTTTTCCAATTCTTTCTTCTTCTAGTTGAGTTCTGATCATCCAGCCACTGAAGTCAGGTCAAGTGGGTATTATCTACAAGTGCAGGTGTTCTTATGCATATGCCCTCTCTTCTTATCAGCTGGATGCTTCACTCTCCACTCTAGTTCTCTGTGGCTATGTCCCTGACTCTGGACTCAGGAATCCCCAGGTCTTGCCATACTGCTGGCCAACCACGTCTCCATCCGAGTTCACAGGAGTCTATTGAATGTGGTAGGGCTTAGCTTGCAGCTTCATTGCTGTTTTTCCCTCACTTCCTTTTACTGGGTGACAAACGTGGTCACCAATCAGAGCGTGTATTCCCAATGAGTCTTAGTCTTGGAAGGGGGTTTGCCCTGAGGGGACCCGACCACTTGCCATGACGTCTCCTGGGTGGGCAACTTTCTTGTTCTTATAGTAGTCCGTCGGACTGCCATTATTGGTTTGTATTTTTCCTGTCAGGCTTGCTTTCAAAAAGCATCTTCTGTTCTTCTAGCCGCTCCAGGCTGGTCTGCTTGTCCCTTCCAGTGGAAATTTCCCCTCAGAAGATTCTGGATGGGGTCCAGGATTCCACCCATCGTCCTATGTAATGCAGAAGCTCCACAGGAAGCCCCCTTCACTGGTCATGCTGCAGCCCCACTTTAGGTATTCCAATCAGTTATAAGCAAAAGATGGACTTATAAGTTTTCTATGATGATATTTCTGACTATTCCTTTCTCTCCCCCTCAAGTGTCTACTTCATAATGGTAGGCAAGGGAAACCATTATTCAAAAGACAGCCAAGACAGAGATGATGACGTGGAGCAATGGATGTGCTGAAGACCTGAGGGGTACGGGGCGGGGGG
>NW_006408645.1:3128049-3132676 GCF_000296735.1 Chrysochloris asiatica | reverse complement strand
CTCCATCTTTTTGCTATTGTAAATAGTGCTGCTATGAACATTGGTGTGCATATATCTTCTCGGATTGTGGCTCTTTTTTCTTTTGGGTAAATACCAAGTAGAGGAATTGCTGGATCATAAGGTATTTCTATTTCCAACCTTCTGAGGAAGCGCCAAATTGCTTTCCAGAGAGGATGGACCATTTGATAGCAACAATTCTTACTGAGCATTTACTGACCAGGTGTTGTGCTAAGCATTTTCAGGAATTTCTAGAGGCACGTTCCTTCACCTTTATTTTCCCATCTGTAAAAATTGGCATCAATACTTCACGAGGTTGTTACTGATTAAATTAGATATATATTACACTTGGACTCCTGGTGTGGCGCTGTAGGATCAGCACTGTACTGCAAACCATAAGGTCGGCAGTTCAAACCCTACAGCTGCTCTATACAGGGTCGCTATGAGTCAGAACTCACTGGACAGCACTTAACAACAACAACATAGAGCACTTAGCACATTGCCTGGCACATAATAATCACTTAAAGTGCTATGAAGATTTTGTTGGGCTAAACTATCTATATTTTATACTGTGGAACCAGGAATTATATTCCATGGCACCTTAATCTACTCGATTCCTGAATTCAAAGAGTGGAGAGGTACCAATTTATCAGAATATGGGGATTATTTGTGAGTTTAGATAGTGAAGAGTACCTATATTTTAAATGTTCATAAATTATATCTGCTTCTCAGAGACTGATACCCTTGTCTCAAATTGATAATTAGCTAGTAGATAATATTTTGCAAATTTTCATAAAGAGAGAAAGAAAGCAGTTGCTCTCCATCTATTTCCAGGTTGTCATTGTGCTGGCAGAGATCAAGGTGAGCAAAAACCAGACCCTGTACAAATACGTTATTTGCTTCCTACTCACAGGGTGTCATCTACTCCTCACAGATCTACAACCTAGTTTGAAATCCTGACTATCCATAAGAAAAGGAGACATGGAGCACAGTCTAAGCATCCAGAAACAGTCTGGGTATGGTGGTAACTGTACATGACTTCCCCCAAGGCTGAGACAATCTCAGAAAATGCACTGGGGAGGGGCAAAGGCAGAGAGAGAAAGGCGGGTGAACCATCAGCTGGACCTGACAGAACAGGTAAGACTTGGACAGGTGGCATTCCTGGAAGCAGGCCTGTGCTAAACAAAGCAGCAGAGAAAATTACAGAGAGACCAGGATGGAAGAGAGAATATAGTAAGGACCAAGATAAGGGATCATTTGAAAGAGGGAAAGGCTGGAACAGGAGATTCCGTAGACATCAGCAGTGCCAGACATGTGGGAAACATTTTTTTTTTTTTAATTCTGAATGAAATATACTTAAAAAGAGCACATAACATTCACATACTTTTGTGTACTAAATATGAAATATTATTTGTATCTTCTAATTCTTCCCTTTGTCCTGCCCTGACTGCATCTATTTCTTTTCCCCCCCAGAGCGAACCATTAACCTGAACTTTTGGTTGTTTCCGTGTTAAGTACTCATATTTAGCACTGTATTAAAGCTTATATTCTAAGCACTTGGTTGGTTTGCAGAAGGATTACATTTTACAGTGGGAGTTATAACTCCATTTTGAGTCTTTACATAAATTCAGCTTCCATTGAGTTCCTTCAGAAATGTAAAAAGTTTTGCCCTT
Source organism: Chrysochloris asiatica (assembly GCF_000296735.1). Lineage (NCBI taxonomy): Eukaryota > Metazoa > Chordata > Mammalia > Afrosoricida > Chrysochloridae > Chrysochloris > Chrysochloris asiatica. The sequence goes on along the minus strand of NW_006408645.1, from coordinate 3,131,006 downwards.
AGGCAGACTGAAAGTGAATGACTATGACTCTCCTAGTCAGTCCAGGAAGGAGCAGTCTTCCTCTCTAGGACTTGACTGGGCATGCCATTAATGAAAATTAGGGTACCGTGATTCATATTCCAAACAAAGGTTTGAGGACCCCAGACCCAATCCTGTTTGCTTTCCTAATCTGAAATAATGTACATATCCCAATTATCATCCCTCTCCCATCTCTAAAGTCTTGCTTTTGACAAGAAGGACTTGATCTGCCTCCAATTGGGATTTTATTGACAAACTAATTTTGATTCCAACATTCTATGTAATTGTTGGTGCTGTTGTTACGTACCTTCAAGTCCCTACCAACTCCTAGCAACCGTATACACAACAGAATGAAACAATGCCCAGACCTGCATCGACTTCACAATCATTGCCATGCTTGGGCCCATTGCTGTAGCCACTGTGCCAATTCATCCTGTTGAGGATCATCCTCTTTTTCACTGCCCCTCCACTTTACCAAGCATGATGTCCTTCTCCAGGGACATCTGATAATATGTCCAAAGTTTGAGAAATGAAGTCTTGTCTTCCTGGCTTCCAAGGAGCATTCAGGCTGTACTTCTTCTAACACAAATTGGTTTGTTCTTTTGGCAGTCCATGATACTATCAATATTCTCTACCATAACCATAACTCAAATGCATCAATTCTTCTATGTCTTCCTTATTCATTGTCTAACTTTCACATGCACATGAGGTTACTAAAAATACCACAGCTTAGGTTAGGTACACCTTAGTCCTCAAACTGACATTTTTGCTCTTGAACGCTTTGAAAAGATCTTGTGCAGCAGACTTGTCAAATGCAATACATCCTTTGATTTCTTGACTGCTGCTTTCATGAGTGTTGACAGTTGATCCTAACAAAATGAAGTTTTGATAACTTCAATCTTTTCTCCTCTTGTTGTTGTTGTTAGGTGCCATTGAGTCACTACTGACTCATGGCGACCCGATGCACAACAGAACAAAACACTGCCTAGTCCAGGGCCAACCTCACAATTGTTGCCACGTTTGAGCCAAGTGATGCTGCCATATTACCAATCCATCTTGCTGGGGGTCTTCCTCTTTTTTTCTGACCCTCCACCTTACCAAACATGACATCCTTCTCCAGCGACTGGTCCCTCCTGACAATATGTCTGAAGTATGAGAGACGAAGTTTGGCCATCTTGGCCTCCAATGAGCAATCTGACTGTATTTATTCCAACATAGATCTGTTGGTTCTTTTGGCAGCTCGTGGCACTTTAAATATCCTCCTCCAATACCATAACTCAAATGCATCAATTCTTATACGGTCTTCCTTATTCACTGTCCAGCTTTCACATGCATATCAGGTTATTGAAAATACCATGGCTTGGGTCAGGCGCACCTTAGTCCTCAAGCTGACATCTTTGCTCTTCAACACTTTAAAAAGGTCTTGTGCAACAGATTTGCCTAAAGCAATACGTCATTTGATTTCTTGACTGCTGCTTCCATGAGTGTTGATAATTAATCCAAGAAGAATGAAGTCTTTGACAACTTCAATCTTTTCTCTGTTGTTTCTTGGTCCAGTTGTGAGAATGTTTGTTTTCTTTACATTGAGATGCAATTCATACCGAAGGCTGTGCTCCTTGATCTTCATCAGTACATACTTTAAGTCCTCTTCACTTTCAGCAAGCAAGTTTGTATCATTTGCATATAGCAGGTTGTTAATGAGTCTTCCTCCATTCCTGATGCCACGTTTTTCATCATATAATCCAGCTTCTCAGATTATTTGCTCAGCATACAGGTTGAATACGCATGGTGAAAGACTATAACCTTGTCATACACCTTTATTAATTTTAAACCATTCAGCATTCCCATATTCTCTTCGAACAACTGCCTCGGTCTACATACAGATTCCTTATGAGCACAATTAAGTGTTCAGGAATACTCATACTTCACAAAGTTGTCCATAGCTTGTCATGATCCACACAATCAAAAACCTTTGCATAATCAATAAAGCATAAGTAAACATCTTTCTGATATTTTCTGTTTTCAGTCAAGACCAATCGGACATCAGCAATGATATCTCTCATTCCACGGTCTCTTCTGAATCCGGCTTGAACCTCTGGAAGTTCTCTGTCAATGTATGCTTGCAGTCATTTCTGTATTACCTTTAGTAAAACTTCACTCACATGGGATATCAAAGATATCGTCTGATGATTTCCACATTCCGTTGGGTTACCTCTTTGGAATAGGCACAAATATGAATCTCTTCCAATAAGTCAGCCAGAGAGTTATCTTCCAAATTTCTTGGCAGAGATGACTGAGTGCCTCCTGTGCCACCTCACTTTCTTGAAAGATTTCAATTTTTATTCCATCAATTCCTAGTACCTGGTTCTTTACCAATTCCTTAAATGCACCTTGGACTTCTTCCTTCGTTATCATTGGCTCTTGATCATATGCTATCTCTTGAAATGGCTGAACATTAACCATTTCCTTTTAGTACAGTGATTCTGTGTATTCCTTCCATCTTTTAAAATTATTATTATTAAGGATTTTACTGTGGATTGAGTGAGAGTTTACATGGTATATCATCAGTTTTACATTCAACAAGTCATATACCTTGTTTCATTGCAATGATTACAATCCCCTCCATGTACCATCAGTTAACAGTATTTCTCTCTATTCACTGTAGTTTTTCATAAACAAACAAACCAACAGAAAAACCAGGTGCTGCTTCTCTGGATAAGGTCCTGGATTTTGCTTCTGTGCTTCTCTCTGGATGGTCCTAGGGTCCTCTGTTTCTGGACTGTAAGATTAACTACTCCCCTGTTTTTGTTACAAAACTTCTACCTTTACAATTGTGACAGTTGCAATTAGTCATGTTAACAATTATTCACTATTGAATCTTATGAATCTTATCCCCATCTCTTTTCACCAGACCCATCTAGACAAGATGACAGCTATTC
>NW_006408645.1:3123237-3123965 GCF_000296735.1 Chrysochloris asiatica | reverse complement strand
CTGTTCTTCAGATGATCTCTAACTTCAGGTGAGATATAGTTAAGGTCATATTTTGGGTCTTGTTTTCATTTTCTTCAGCTTCAGTTTGAATATGCATATGAGTAGTTGATGGTTTGTTCCACAATCTGCCCCTGGTCTTGTTTTGGCTGATGATATGGAGCTTTCTCACCATCTCATTCCTCAGATGTAGTCAGTTTGATTTCTGTGTATTCCATCTGTGAGGTCCATGTGTATAATCATCTCTTATGCTGTCTAAAGAAGGTATTTGAAGTAAACAAATCATTGATTTTTCAGAGAATTCTATCATGCGATCTCAAGCATCATTTCTATCACTAAGGCTATATTGTCCACCTACTCATCCTTCCTCTTTGTTTCCAACCTTTGCACTCTGATCACCAATAATGATCAATATATCTTAATTGCATGTTTGATCAAATTCAGATCGAAGAAGTTGGTAGAATTTGAATAGTGGTAGTAACTGGGCTTCCCTGTAGTTGTACCTCATGACTGATCTGGATATGTTCTTTTTGACAATAAATGCAACACCATTCCTCTTCAATTTGTCTTTCCTGGCATAGTAAACTATGTCATTCCCGTCAGAGTAAACCAAGTGGTTTTCAGATTCAAAAGGGGCAATACCAGTCCATTTCAGCTCACTAATGCCTAAGATATTGATGTTTATGCATTCCATTTCATTTTTGACAATTTCCAGTTTTCCTAGATTCATA
>NW_006408645.1:3120683-3121987 GCF_000296735.1 Chrysochloris asiatica | reverse complement strand
CTTTACTCCATTTGTGTCATCACAGTCAACTCTTACTTTGAGGAGGCAACTCTTCCCCAGTCATATTTTGAGTGCCTTCCAATCTGAGGCACTCATTTTCCGTCACTATATCTGACAGTGTTTCTCTGCTATTCATAAGGTTTTCAGTGACTAAATATTCGGAAGTAGTTTTTCACTTCTTCTTCCTAGTCTGTCTTCATCTGGAAGCACATCTGAAACCTGTCTACTATGGGTGATCCTCCTGGTATTTAAAATACCAGTGGCATAGCTTCCAGAATCATAGGAACTCACAAGCCACAACTGTATCACAAACTGACAGACGAGTGGTGGTTTCTCCACTTACATTGATGTTATTTATTGATTCAGAAGATTTTGTTTTCTGTATATTGAGGTGCAACCCACACTGAAGGCTGTTCTCTTTGATCTTCTTCAGGAAGTATTTTAAGTCTTTTTCACTTTCATAAAGCAAGGCTGTATTATCTACATATCTCAGGTTGTTAAAGAGTCTTCCTTCAAATCCTGATGCCACATTGTTCTTCATACAATCTTCTCGAATTATTTGCACTGCACACAGATTGAATAAGCATGGTAGAAAAAAAAAAATGTAACCCTGGTGCACACCTTTCCTAATTTTAAACATTTCAGTGTTTCCTTGTTCTCTTAAATTCTCAGGAAGGACATTCTGCATGTTTATATATTCTTGTGTGGTCTATGTACAGGTTCCTCATGAGCACAATTAAGTGTTCCGGAATACTCATTCTCCCAAATGTTGCCACACATTGTAAGTTTTGCATAGTCAATAAAGTACAGGTAAACATTTTTCTGGTATTCTCTGCTTTTCTGATGTCAGCAATGATAATTCTAGTTCCATACCCTCATCTGAATCCGAATTGAACCTCTGGCAGTTCCCTGCTGCTGCCATTTAAAAATAATCTTTAGCAAAATTTTACTTGCGTATGATTTTCACATTCTGTTGGGTCACCTCTCTTTGGAATGGGCACAAATGTGGATTACTTCCAATCAGTTGGCCAGGTAGCAGTCTTCCAAATTTCTTGGCATGGATGAGTTAATGCTTCCAGTGCCACATCAGTTTGTTGAAAGATTTCAATTTGTATTCCATCAATTTCTGGTGTCTTGTTCTTTTCTAATGGCTTCAGTGCACCTTGGATTTCTTCCTTCAGTATCAATGGCTCATGATCACATGCTAGCTCTTGAGAAGTTTTAACATTGACCATTTCTCTATGATACAGTGACAGTGTATTCCTTCCATCTTCTTTTTTTTAATATATAAATGTTTTATTGTG
>NW_006408645.1:3117312-3119623 GCF_000296735.1 Chrysochloris asiatica | reverse complement strand
GATGAGCGTGGTCACCAATCAGAGTGTGCCTTCCATCTTCTTTTCATGCATTCTGTATCATTCAATATTCTGTCCATAAAATCCTCTAATATGGCAAGTTGAGACTTGCATTTTTTTCTTCAGTTCCCTCAGCTAAGAAATGCTGAGCATGTTCTTCCCTTTTGATTTTCCATCTCCACGTCTTTGCACATTTCCTTATAATATTTCTCTTTGTCTTCTCTAGTTGCCCTTTGAAATTTTCTATAAACCTTTTTAAGTCCTTAATTTTCCCTTTTATTTTAGCATCTCTACACTGGAGGGCAAGCTTCAGAATCTCTTCTAACATCCATTTTGTTCTTTACTTCTTTCTTGTCTTCGTTTTTTGCTTTCGTCTGTATGATGTTCTTGATGTCATCCAACAACTCATCTATCTTTGGACTTTAATGTCTAATTCATCAAATCTGTTCTTACGATGATCTCTAAATTCAGGTGTGATGTGTTCAAGATAATACTTTGGCTTATGTGGATGTGTTTTCATTTTCTTCAGCTTCAGGCTGAATATACATAGGAGCAATTGGTAGTTGGTTCACAGTTATCCTGGCCTTGTTTTGACTGATGATATGGAGCTTTTCCATTGTCTCTTCCCACAAATGTAATCAATTTGATTTCTGTGTGAGGTCCCTGTGTATAGTTGTCTTGTCTTTTATGTCATTTTAAAAAGGTATTTGCAATGAAGAGGTCATTAGTCTTTCAAAATTCTATCATGTATCATATATGTATGATTCCATTTAAGGTGCATACTTTGGAGTGAAATTGCTGGGTTGTAGGAGAAGCACAGAGTCCTGGTCTGGTGCTGTAGGATAAGCATTGGATTGCTAACTACTCAGTTGGCAGATCAAACCCATCAGCTGCTCCTTGGAAACCCTACAGCATCATTACGAGTCAAAACTGACAACAACAGCTATGAATCGGAACTTGACAACAATAACAGGGAAAGCACAGGTTCTACTTTACCAGGTCATATAGAATTGTTTTTCAGAGCTGAATTATTTTTCAACTAGCAGCGGGTAACAGTTTCTGCTGTTCTTTCTCCTGGCTGACACTTAGTATTGAATAGGAAATTAATAACAAACATCTAACTCTGACTTTAAGGATTTTCTTATCCACAAAATCAAATACTAGCCATAAAAAATAAAAAGCCTGACCCAAACTGCAGGATTGCCAGAAACTGTTCTTCAGCAATGTAAATTTGTTGCATCTTGCTGGAAAAGGATAGTTGTCAAACCTTTTCCTCCTAATTTAAATCTCAAAAGCCTCAAGGTTGCAAATGGGTGTTGTTGTTGTGGTTAAGAACAGTTGAGTTTGTTTTTTTCAGTTGGTTCCAACTCATAGCAACTGAGGAGTGGCTAGAGTTTGAACCACTGACCTTTAAGTTGAAACTGGCCTTGAGGCCAAGAGCTTATCCTATGGGACCACCCTAGGACTCCAAGAGAGTGGAGGGTCAAATTATTAGCAGTAACCAGACATCAGCTAATCCATTAAAGGGGAAGTAATATTCAATCAATCATATTTATTAAGATTGCTGTTGTTAAGTGCCAACGAGTTGGTTCTAACTCATAGAAACCTGTATAGGGTTTCCAAGGAGTGACCAGAGAGCTTTATCCACTGAACTTGTGGCTCAAACTGATCTTGCAGTCCAGAGCTTTAAGCCACAGTGCCACACCAGGACTCATTGTTAAAATTAAGCAATGTTTTATCTGCCATTCTTCTCCCTCTTCTTCGTAAGTCACATTATACCTAGTTTCTTGAAGACATTTGCTTTTTGTGGAATCAAAGCGGTCTCCCTAGGACACCAAGGTCAATTGGCATAACATAATCCACACTGACAATGTTCTACATCCGACTTTGTTGTTGTTATGTGCCGTAGAGTCTGTTCCAACTCATAGCCACCCTGTACAGGGTTTCCGAGGCTGTAAATCTTTACGGGAGCAGAAAGCCTCAACTTTCTCCCACAGAACAGCTGGTAGTTTTGAACTGCTGACGCTGAGGTTAGCAGCCCGATTCGTAACCACTACGCTACCAGAGTCCCTTATGTCCTACTTTAGTGACTAGCAAACGGGATCTTAAAAGTTCATGAGTGTGACACCTAACAACGATTGTTTTTCCACTCCCCAGGGGTTCCTAAAAAGGTCCATACATTATTGAACTTGAGCAATGCTGGTCGAACCAATTAAGGCTTTGTTGTTGTTGTTGTGAAGTGCCATTGAGTCGGTTCCAACCCATAGCGACCCTGTACAAGGTTTCTGAGAAGCAGCTGGTGAGCTTTGTGGGG
>NW_006408645.1:3110464-3115397 GCF_000296735.1 Chrysochloris asiatica | reverse complement strand
AAAAAAAAAAAAAAAAGACCAGGCTTACTGATGGAACCCCAAGACTATGGCCCTTCGTCACCTTTCAGGTATGGAATGAACTCAATCTCATGACTCAATTCTCAGCCAAGCAATAAGTAGGTATATTGATATGAGAACAATGCAGTGGTATAAAATGTCGGAAAAGTCTAACAATTGTGGTATCTTTAACCTCCAACTCATAGGGACCAGCCTTGTGCTGATTTTTCTAAAAGAAATGATTCCTGTAAGGGGGTACCACAACATTAGTAAGGTATGCATGCCATAGAATGCTCAACGATTCAAGATCAGAAAGGCAGCATTTACCTAAGGACAAAATTCAGAAAAGTTGGGAAAGGAGGAGGAATGGAAATAAGAAACACAGAGAGTTAAGTAAAATTGGTTATTTTACATGGAGGAGATTGCAATAAATGAGATGAAGTGAAGTGTATGATGTGTTGAATGCAAAACTGATGATGTGCTCTGTAAGCCTTCACTCAATTCACAATATAAAGTTAAAAAGAAAAAAAGTCTGTATGTACATACTTAAGGAGCCCTTGTGGTATAGTAGTTAAGTGGTTCAACTACTAACCAAAAGGTCAGCGGTTTGAGGCTACCTGCTGCTCTGTGGGCGAGAAATGAGACTTCCGTAAGATTTACAGCCTTGGGAACCCTTTGGAGTAGGTCTGCTCTGTCCTACAGGGTCACTATGAGCTGGAATCAACTTGATGGCAATGTACATGCATAGAGAACAACTGCTCAGAATAAACCTTATGTTCAAAGGTTGGTGAGCTTTTTTTACCCCAGAGTTTAGGTTTGATGCTCTGGAGCAATTGAGTCCAATTAACAAACACTCCAGATAAAGAAAGAGAAAAACCTTTATTATTAAACAATTCCAGGGACAACTAGGTAGTGTTTTAAAAAAAAAAAAAATTTTTTTATGGTGCCCAATGATTATTTTTTATAAGCAGTATTTATACCTGTTTAAACAATGTTTATTAGTACAACATGCAGGTAGGCTATAGTCTTATCATTCTAACATTTGCATTAATTCACAAGGTAATCACAGTGTCTGGATAAGCACATCAAAAGGTCATACATGATGAACTCTCCCAGTGCATGTTTGCCTAGATGGCTACACAAACAGGGACCAGGCTTCAAGCAGAACTAAGCAACCATGAACATTTTAACAATGGCTAAAGAAACAAGGAGAGGAAGGTGGGGTGAGTGTGTGTGTGTGTGTGTGTGTGTGTGTGTAAGACTCTCCAGGTAGTTCTTGATTATATTGCTGTTAACCAAAGTGGCCCCATAGGATAAGCATTTGACTTCAAGGTTGGTTTGAACTGCAAGGTCGGTGGTTCGAAATCACTAGCCGTTCCTTGGAAACCCTATACAGGGTCGCTATGAATCAGAACTGAATTGACAGCACTTAACAACAACAACAACAACAAAGCAGTATAGTTAAGTTCTCAAAATGACTACACTCATGTTCATTCAGGTGAAATGGCTACACTCACTTTCTCAGTTTTGGCTATTTTAACAGCATTCTCTGCCTCTTTAATTTTTACCTATTTTGTGAGGATGAAATGGTACCTCAGTTTAATTTTAATTTTCTTGAATTTTAATGCAACTGAGATTTGTATTTACGGTCCGCAAACCTTTTTTATGAAGTCAGTATTAAAAATTAGTTTAAGTGATTTGTCTAAATTGCACTGTGAGTGTAAGTTCATAGTGATTGTTACACAGTATCTGAGTATTTTTTCCTCTAAGAAAACACACAACTTACCTAAACTACCACAGACTAAAGTAGAAAATCTGAACAAGCCTATAACAAGGCAAGAAATTGATCAAGTCATTAAAAAAACTTCCAACTCAAAAACCCAGGTCCAAATAGTTTTACTGGTGAATTCTACCAAAAATTCAGAGAAGAGCTGATACCAGTTCTACTCAAACTATTCTATAATATAGAAAAAGATGGGAAACTCCCAAATTCATTTTATGAAGCAAGCATCTCTGATACCAAAACCAAGCAAAGACATCAGTAAAAAAGAAAATTATATATCAATATCCCTCATGAACACCTCTCAACAAAATACTAGCCAATAGAATCCAATTATATATATGGAGTCCTGCTGTGGAGCTGTTGGCTAATGCGCCAGACTGCAAAGCCGTTTGAACTGCAAGGTTGGCAGTTCAAGCTCACCAGCTGCTCCTCAGAAACCCTATACAGGGTCGCTATGGGTCGGAACTGACTTGACAGCACTTAACAACAATATATATATGTGTGTGTGTGTGTGTATATATATATACACACACACACACACACACACACACACACATATAACATGACCAAGTGGGATTCATACCAGGCATGCAGTGATGATTCAATATTAGAAAAATAATGAATGTAATCCATCACATAAATGAAACAAAGGGGAAAAAAAATCACATGATACTATCAATTGATACAGAAAAGGCATTTCACAAAATCCAATACTCATTCCTATTAAAAACACTGAATAAAATTGGAATGTAAGGGAAATTCCTAAACATAATTAAGGACATCTATATGAACCCAACAGCCAGCATCACTCTAAATGGAGAGAAACTGAAAGCATTTCCCTTGTGAACAGGAACCAGACTAGGATGCCCTTTATCACTACTCCTATTTAATATTGTACTGGCAATTTTAACCAGAGCTATAAGGCAAAAAAGGGAAATTAATGGCATCCAAATTGGCAAAGACATAAAACTTTATATATTTGTAGATGATACAATCCTAAAGACTCACCAAGAAAATTATTTTAACTCATTCAAAGATTCAGCAATGAGGTAGGGCTCTAGATCAACATCCAAAAATCAGTTTTATTTCTTTACACTAATAGAGTTCTGAAGAGGATATCAGGAAAACAATCCCATTTACGATAGCCACCCAAATGGTGAAACACTTTGGAATAAATCTAACCCGAGAAACAAAAGACCTATATAAAGAAAAGTACAAAGCACTACCAGAAACCAAAAGAGACCTGCAGAAATGTAGGAATTCTCCATGCTTGTGGATAAGACTTAACATTGTGAAAATGTCAACACTACCCAAATCCCAATCTACTGATATACCCCAATCCCAATCCAGATTCCAACATCATTCTTTAAAAAGATGAAAAAACCAATCACTAAATTTATATGGAAAGGAAAAAGACCCCAGATAAACAAAGCATTGTTAAAAAAAGAAGAACAAAGTAGGAAGCTTTTCACTTCCGGATTTCAAAACCTACTACACAGTCATCACAATAGTCAAAACAGCCTGGTACTGGCACAATGAAAGGCACAGTGATCACTGGAACAGAATTGAGAACCCAGAAGTAAATCCATCCACTTATGGTCAACTGATCTTCCACAGAGGGCCAAAATCAATGTAATGGGGAAGTCTCTTTAACAAATGGGGCTGGCCAAACTGTAAAGCCATTTGCAGAAAAATGAAACAAGACCCTATCTCATGCATATACAAAAATGAACTCAATATGGATTAAAACCTAAACATAAAGCCTAGAACTATAAATCATTAATGAGAAAATAGGGATAAACAGGAGCTCTGATACATGGCATAAATACACAATCAAGCATACCTGAAAACACAAACAGCAGAGGATAAAATCGGTTAAAGGGACCTCTTAAAAATTAGACACTTAAGTGCATCCAAGAATTTCACCAAAAAAGTAAAAAGAGAATCCATGACACATCAGAGGACTACTCTCTAAAATGTATAGAACACTTCAATGCTTTAACAAGAATACAAATGACCCAATTTAAAAATGGGCAGAGGACATGCACAGACATAGACAGTTCACCACAGAGGCATTCAGGTGGTCAAAAAGCATGAAGAAATGCTCATGATCATCAGCCATTGTTGTTACTGTTGTTAGGTGCCATCAAGTTGGTTCCAAATCATAGACATCCTGCATAGGGTTTCCAAGGAGCAGCTGTTGGGTTTGAACTCCTGGCTCTGACGTTATTAGTCTAGTGATTATTCTACAGCACAACACCAGGGCTCTATTATCTTACTCCAGCATTAATGTTGTTGTTAAGTGCTGTCGAGTTGGTTCTGACTCATAGTAACCCTGTACAGGGTTTCTGAGGAGTGGCTGGTGCATTTGAACCACCAACCTTGTGGTTTGTAGTCCAGTGTTTATCCTACAGCACCACAGAAGCATTAATAGCAACATTAAAAAGAAACAAGAAAATAATGAAACAAGATGGTGGATCAGGTGGAAGTGCAGTAAAGGAGCTCCACCAACAACAACACAGAATACCCGACCAAGCAGGCTCAGGGGATGGTTCTAGAACTCTGAACCACATATAAAGGAATATGTAGAAGGTTGGAAAACTCACAGCTGGGGGAATTTGTGGAAGAAGCAAGAAATCCAGTACTTCCTAGTCCGGGACGCTCAGCTGCTCCAGGAGCCTCCATCTTGGGTGAGACCACGCGGGGGAAGGATCAGAGTGGCCACAGACGCCTGGCAGAACCGCTGAGATACAGGTGTGGACATTCTTTTCTTTTGGTATCTGTTCATTAGTCCCTTGCCATCTGCGCACCTCCATTCTGGTGACTATAGGGGTGCCTGAGCTAGTGGGCACCCCAGCCCAACCCTCAGAGGGTTCTACTACGCACGTGCACAGATCTCCTTGAAATTTAAAGAGACAGTTTCCAATTAAAACCAAACGGCCACAGCTGGCCCTAAACTGTTTCCAACTAGAAAAAAGGACTGAACGGGGATTGTGGAGTGGGACAAGCAGACAAAAGAGGAAATAGGCTGAAAATTAAATCCTAAGTGACATCAAAATGACCAACAGTAGTATCTTGAAAGTTCTCAGGAAGGAGAGTGAAAAGGGAAGCCCATTTCCTGATCACATCTACCTGGAGGCATTCAAAAAGCAT
>NW_006408645.1:3100360-3109379 GCF_000296735.1 Chrysochloris asiatica | reverse complement strand
AAAACAGGAAACAACAAATGGTAGCAACAGTGTGAAGAGACTGGGACCCTTCTACACTGCTGGTGGGATTGGAAAATGGTGCACCCACTGTGAAAAACAGTGTGGAACTTTCTTAAAAAGTTGGAAATAGAAAAACTATATGATCCAGCAATACCTCTATTAGTATGTATCCTCAAGAAATAAGAGCAGTCACACAGTAGATATATGCACACCTATGTTATGTGTAGCACTATTCACAATAGCAAAAAGATGGGAACAGCCTAAATGCCCATTAGCAGAAGAATGATTAAACAAACTTTAATACAAACACATACACACAATGGAATACTAAGCAAAGTTGAATAATAATGATAAATCTGCAAAACACCTCACAACATGGTTGAACCTGGAGGACATTATGCTGAGTAAAATTAGTCAATCACAAAAGGACAAATACTGTATGAGACCACTGTTATAAAAAATGTCAAGAAAAGGTTTTCTTGAAGTTCTATGATGGTTGTAAGTGGTGGGGATGAGGGAAATTTATTCACAGACTAGAAGGTAGACAGATGTTAACACGTGTGGCAGGGCAGGAAATATGCAATAAGAGGGAAGTTGGCAGAGGAAAGATGAATGTAGCGGGAGACACATGGTAGGATGTAAGAGTTCAGTTAACAGAGGTAAATACTGTTAACTGATGGTACATGAAGGGGATTGCAATCATTGTAATAAAGCAAAGTACATGATTTGTTGAATATAAAACTGATGATCTACTGTGTAAACTTTCACACAATTCATAATAAAAGACTAAAAGAAAAAAAAAAGAGAGATTGTGTTTGAAACGTACTAAGTACCTGTTGTAGGGCATCATCAAGTGCATTTCAACTCACAGTGAACACATGTGACAAAACAGAGCCGTTCCATAGAGTTTTCGGGGCTGTAATTGTTAAGCAGACCACCAGGTCTCTCTTCTGGAGAACTTCTGGCTGGATTCCAACAGCCAACCTTTAGGTTATCAGTCAAGCTCTTAACCAGTCAAGCTCTGAACCATAAGGGATTTATAGCATGTACCTAGTGCAGGACTAAAGACTAGGTTTGGCCTTTTTTTTCTCTGGATTCTTAAAATAGTCAGGTGACACTGAAGCATATATAAATAAATTGGGAGTTACCAACTCATCACCTTGGCAGTGAGCCTCAGAAACGTAGGGATCAAGATGAGGCCTTCACACCCCACCCCATTCTCTAGCCTGATGTTTGCCCCTGTAATGTGACATGTGGAATTTAGAGAAAAAAAATGGGTAGAAGGGGAACCACATGGTCCCTCAGCTATAGTCCTAGGAGACTACACATATAGCCTAAGTGTCCAGTTCACCTAAGTTCCCTAGCTGGCCAAGGGTAACCAGCAGAAGGTAAGACCCCTTTTGGGTTCTTCATCCATGATGTCAGGTAGAGGCATGCATGAGTCCACCAGGACAGCTGCCAGAAGCTGGGGGATGGAAGGGTGGGATGTGAGGGACCAATGTATAATGTAACTGTCCCCTTTGGTTCTCATTTCTATGGTGCATAACAAGGTGTGTATAGTTTTCCATCTCTGCCAGGACAACTTTGAGCCAGGCCCATCTGTTGTATGCTGACTACTTCTTCATTTAAAAAAACATTTTTTTTTTACTACTCACTTAATATGCCATTTCAACTTGACAGAGATATTTTTATCTATTTTTAACTTTTTGTGAATTGAGTGAAGCTTTACAGAGATCATCAGTTCTACAGTTAACAAATCAATTTTACATTCAATAATTTATTTCACCTCATTGATTGCAATCCCCTTAATATAACATCATTAATCTACTTCCTCCCTGTATTCCATTTCCATTCCTTCTTTCCCAACCCTTTTGAACTTTGTCCTTGGGTAAATATTGCCCTTTGGTCTCAAATGGTTGTGTGTATAACAAGAATAGTGTTACCGTTCTCCTTATAGGCCTGTCTGTTGTTTGGCTGGAAACTGACCCATAAAGGTGAGTTGATTTTCAGACTGAAGGGTCTGATAGACCCAGGTGAAACACAGGTGACTGTTCTTTTTGTATATTAGATACTAGATACCTACAGTTCATTACTGTGTTGGGTTGACATAGTGGCAGCACAGATGGGCTTAAACACCACAATTGTGAGGATGGCACAGGACCAGGCAGTATTTTGTTCTGTTGTGCATAGGGTCGCTATGAATTAGAACCAACTCGATAGCACCAAACAACAACAATGAAGTGTCTGTTTCTTTTTTGTAGTAAAGGCTACTTTACATATGTTAGGAGCCCTGGTTAATTGGTTAATGTTAGGTACAATGGTTAAGTGCTTCACTGTTAACCAAAAAGTTAGCATTTGGAACCCAAAAGTTGCTCCATGGAAGAAAAATGTCACAGTCTGCTTTCATCAAGACCACAGCCTTGGAAACCTAACGGGTAGTCCTATTTTGTTTTACAAGGTCAGCAGGAGCCAGAATTGACTAGGTGGCATTGGGTTTGGTTTTGGTTTCTATGTGCCCTGGGGGTGCCTAGCATGTTCAGGGTCTGATTAGAAGGATGTGACATTCATGGAGCAATCACCTTTAGTGACTTGGTTCCCTGTTTCTAGTGACCTCCTTGCTATTTAGATATCTGGGACCACCTATGAGGACCACATAGCTTTGATGTGTTGTCTTTCACCCAGGAACCTGTTCCACCTTAGTCAGGTATTTTCCAACTTTTGCTCCATTCACCTTAAGCACATCAAGCTGGCATGGTGCCAACCTAGGTGATCCTGAAATTCCTCTCTGGCTCAGAATCCAGCTTGATGCTGAGATTCTACTTTTGGAAACGCTAATCTTTTTTTTCCTTAAAAAAACCTTTGCACCTACAAAATTCTGGCAGACCCTGAGTGCATGCCACCTTACACTTATACTTCCTGAGTTTGTCAAGATGTAGGCTTCACATCAAGCTCCAGAATCCCAGCTTGTACACATCTCCTCTGCCCTTATTTAACCAACACCATCCCTGAACACATGGCTATGCAAGGCACTTTCCTAGCACAATGAGAAAAGCACACTTAAGTATGTGTGGCTGTTGATCCCTCTCATGACAAGGGGTGACATCACATATAACCTGTGATTAGGGATAAATGGGAGGGCACAGATTCTAGCAATCTACAGTTGAAGGAATTGGCAAAGAACAAGGAACCAGGAATTAATGGAATAAAATTGCAATCTTTCAAGAAAGTGAGGTGGCACAGGAGACACTCACTCATCTGTGCCAAGAAATTTGGAAGGCAACTATCTGGCCGACTTATTGGAAGAGATCTGTATTTGTGCCCATTCCAAAGAGAGGTGACCCAACGGAATGTGGAAATCATCAGACAATATCTTTGATATCCCATGCAAGTAAAGTTTTACTAAAGGTAATACAGAAATGGCTGCAAGCACACCTTGACAGCGAACTTCCAGAGGTTCAAGAGGGATTCAGAAGAGGCCATGGAATGAGGGATATCATTGCTGATGTCTGATGGATCCTGGCTGAAAGCAGAGAATATCAGAAAGATGTTAACTTATGCTTTATTGATTATGCAAAGGCTTTCGATTGTGTGGATCATGACAAGCTATCGACAACTTTGCAAAGTATGAGTATTCCTGAACACTTAATTGTGTTCATAAGGAATGTGTACCTGGACCAAGAGGCAGTTGTTCAAACAGAACATGGGAACACTGAATGGTTTAAAATTAAGAAAGGTGTGCGAAAGGGTTGTATTCTTTCACCATACTTATTCAACCTGTATGATGAACAGATAATCTGAGAAACTGGGTTCTATGAAGAAAAACGTGGCATCAGGATTGGAGGAAGACTAATTAGCAACCTGTGATATGCACATGATACAACCTTGTCTGCTGAAAGCAAATAGGACTTAAAACATTTACTGATGAAGATCAAAGACCACAACCTTTGGTATGGATTGCATCCCAATTTAAAGAAAACAAAAATTCTCACCACTGAACCAATAAACAACATTCTTATCAATGGAGAAAAGACTGAAGTTCTCAAAGACTTCATTTTTCTCGGATCAACACTCCTGGAAGCAGCAGTCAAGAAACCAGATGATATATTGCATTACGCAAATCTGCTGCACAAGACCTTTTTCAAGTGTTGGAGAGCAAAGATGTCAGTTTGAGGACTAACATGTGCCTGACTCAAGCCATGGTATTTTCAACAACCTCATACGCATGTGAAAGTTGGACAGTGAATAAGGAAGACCATAGAAGAATTGGTGCATTTGAGTTATGGTGTTGGAGTTGAATACTGAAAGTTATCACGGGCTGCCAAAAAAACATATAGATCTGTGTTGGATGAAGTGCAGCCAGTATCCTCCTTGGAAGTCAGAATGGCCAGACTTCGTCTCTCATACTTCGGACATATTGTCAGGAGGGACCAGTCACTGGAGAAGGATATCATGTTGGTAAGGTGGAGGGTGAGAGAAAAAGAGGAAGACCCCAGAGAGATGAACTGGCAAAGTAGCATCATCAAGGAGCTCAAGTGCAACAACGATTGTGAGGTTGGCCCAGGACCGGGCAATGTTTTGTTCTCTTGTGCATAGAGTTGCTATGAGTCGCTACCAACTCGATGGCACCTAACAATAACAACTGTCTCTCTTCCCCATTCCTTCAGAGAATCTTTGGGGTCACTTCCTAAGTAAACTTGTTAGGTGCCATCTAGTTGGTACAATCTTAAAGCAATCCGATGCACGACAGAATGAAACTCTGCCCAGTCCTGCACCAACAACTGCCCAGTCCTGAGCCAATGGGCTATGTTTGAGCTCATTGTCGTTGCCACTGTGTCAATCCATCTCATTGGGGATCTTCCTCTATTTCTCTGACCCTCCACTTTACTAAACATGATATCCTTGTCCAGGGACTGGTCCCTCCTGATAATATATCCAAAGTATGAGAGATGAAGTTTAGCCATCTTTGCTTTCAAGGAGAATTCTGGCTGTATGTCTTCCAAAACAGATTTGTTTGTTCTTTTTCCTCCAACACCATTAACTCAAATGCATCAATTCTTCTACAGTCTTTCTTCTTTATTGTCCAATTTTCACACACATATGAAGTTACTGAAAATACCACGACTTGGATCAGGCTCACCTTAGTCCTCAAACTGACATCTTTGCTCTTTAACACTTTAAGAGATTTTTTGCAACAGATTTACCTAATGCAAAATGTATTTGGATTTTTGACAGCTGCTTCCATGAGTGTTGATGGTGTATCCAAACAAAATGAAGTCTTTGACAACTTCAATCTTTTCTCTGTTTATATGGATGCTGTTTATTGGTCCAATTGTGAGGATTTTTGTTTTCTTACCTTGAGGTACAACCCCTGTGAAGGCTGAGGTCTTTGATCTGCATCAGTGAGTATTTTAAGTCCTACTTGCTTTCGGCAAGCAAGGTTGTATTATGTGTATATCACAAGAAGACATGCGTCTTCTCCCAATCCTGATGTCATATTTTTATTCATATAATCCAACTTCTTGGATTATTTGCTCAGCATAAAGATAGAAAAAGTATACTGAAAGAATACAACCCTGGTACACACCTTTCTTAATTTTAAACTACATGGTGTTCAGTGTTTTGTTTAAACAACTGCTATTTGGTCTGTGTGTAAGTTTCTCATGAGCACAATTAAGTGTTCCAAAATATTCATTCTTCGCAATGCTGTCCATAAGTTGTCATGATCCATACAATCAAAAGCCTCTGTGTGGTCAATAAAGCACAGGTAAACATCTTTCTGGTATTCTGGCCTTCGGCCAAGATTCATCTGATGTCAACAATGATATCTTTTGTTCCACACCCTCTTCTGAATCTAGCCTGAACTTCTGGAAGTTCTGTCAATATATGGTTGCAGCGATTTCTTTTTGTTTTGTTTTTGACCAGGATCATGTTTATTTCTCAAGTTTTTATTACCGAAAAATGCAAAAAATCCAGTGAATCGGAAAAATTTGAGAATATTTTCCTTAGGCTTTGATAAGGCATTGATCTTTGTTCCAGTTGTATTTACTTGAACTTTTTTTAAAAAGTCCTGTTTCCAGTCTAATTTAAGAGATGTGCCCAACATGGCTGGGAATAAATACAACAAAAAGGCACAAGCTGTAACACTAAGGGCATGTAATAAACTCTAAGAGAATGTCTCAGAAATACCCATAGTAGCAACAAGGTACGCTTGGCTAGAATTTGATGTTTATTCAGTCATCCATGTCTTTTGCTCCACGTTTAAGGATGCATGTGAACTCAATGTAATTGAAATTCCTCTTTTTGTCAATAGGTACTTCCCTGTACAGCTCATCCACTTCCTCATCAGTAAACCAATCTCCCATGGTTGTCAGCCGCTCCCACAGGTAATCTTCCCGAATGGTGCCAGTTGCGTCTTCATCAAAGCAAGCAAAAGCATTTCTGATGACATCTTCCACATCTGTCCCATTTAAATTCTCCCCACACATAGCAAATAACATGGTGAAACTGATGGGACCTGGAGCCTCATTCATCATGGCATCCAAATATGTATGAAGTGGATTTTTTCCCCAGGGAGGCAAGCATATCATGCAGATCTTCCTTGTCAGTGAAGTCATCTCTATTCTGATCAATCATGTTGAAAGCCTCTTTAAACTGCTGAATCTGTGACTGGTCAAACATGGCAAACACATGGGATGTTGTGTGTTGAGGACGCTTCTTGGTGGTCTTTGTCTTTGCCCTTTTGTTTGCCACACTGGTAGTTAAATTCTGCACAGCTGAGAGAACTGAAGCATGCCAGCGACCACTGTTTGCTGCCACTATTACCACCCTCCTCTTAACTAAGGACTGCTGCCATTTTTGTATTATCTTTAACAAAATATTACTTGCATGAAATATTAATGGTATTGTCTGATGGTTTTTGCATTCCGTTGGGTCGCCTCTCTTTGAAATGGGCAATAATATAGATCTCCTCCAGTCAATTGGCCAGGTAGTTGTCATCCAAATTTCTTGGCATAAATGAGTGAATGCCTCCAGTTCTGCATCAGTTTGTTGAAAGATTTCAATTTGTATCCCATCAATTCCCGGTGCCTTGTTCTTTGCCAATGCCTTCAATGCACCTTGGACTTGGTCCTTCAGTGTTATTGGCTCTTGATCATATGCTACCTTTTGAAATGGTTGAACATTGATCATTTCTTTTTGGTGCAGTGACTATATTCCGTCCGTCTCTGCATCGTTTAATATTTTGCCCAGAGAATCCATTCAGTCCTTCAAGAATATTGCAAGTTGAGGCTTCAGCTTTTTCTTCAGTTCCCTCAGCTTGAGAAATGCTGAGCATGTTCTTCCCTTTTGGTTTTCTGACTCTTGGTCTCTGCATATTTTGTTATAATATTTGACTTTGTCTTCTCAAGTTGCCCTTTGAAAATTTCTATTAAACTCCTCAATTCTTCCATTTGCTTTAGTATCGCTACACTGGAGAGCAAGTTTCAGAGTCTCTTTTGATATTCATTTTGGTCTTTACTTCTATCTTGTTTTCTTAATGAACTTTTGTTTTCTTCTTGTATGATGCTCTTGATGTCATCCTATAACTCTTCTGGTGTTTGGTCTTTGGTGTCTAGTGCATCGTATGTACTCTTCAAATGATCTCTAAATTCAGGTGGGATATGTCCGAGTTCATATTTTGGCTCTTGTTGACTTGTTATTTGCTTCATCTTCAGTCTGAACTTGCATATGAGCAATTGATGGTCTGTTGCACAGTCTGTCCCGGTCTTGTTTTGCTTTTCTACCATCTCTTTCCACAGATGTAGTCAGTTGGATTTCTGTGTATTCCATTTGGTGAGGTCCATGTGTATAGTCAACTTTTATATTGTTTAAAAAAGATATTTGCAATAAAGAGATTATTGGTCTTGCAAAATTCTATCATGCGATCTCCAGTATCATTTCTATCACACGGCCATATTTTCCAATTATGGATCCGTTCACTTGTTTCCAACTTTTGCATTCCAATCACCAGTAATTATCAATATACCTTAATTGCATGTTTGATCAATTTCAGACTGAAGAAGTTGGTAGAATTCTTCATTGTCATCATCACTTGCTTTTGTGGTTGGTGAGTAAATTTGAATAATAGTAGTATTAACTGGTCTTCCATGAAGGTGTATGGATATTATCCTATCACATTATACTTCAAGACAGATCTTGATATGTTCTTTTTGATGATGAATGTGATGCCACTCTTCTAAAATTTGTTATTCCCAGCATAGTAAATCAAGTGACTGTCAGATTAAAAATGACGAATACTAGTCCATTTCAGCTCACTAATGCTTAGGATATTGATGTTTATTCATTCCATTTAATTTTTGCCAATTTCCAACATTCCTAGATTCATACATTGTGCATTCCATGTTCTAATTACTAATGGATGTTTACAGCTGTTTCTCTTCATGTTTAGTTGTGCCCCATCAGCAAATGAATGTCCGGACTTTATTATCTGCCTGTCTGCCTGCCTGCCAGATCTGCTTGCTGGATCTGTCTGCCAATCTTGGTTCATCTGACCCAAATTTGGGACTCTTCCACTTCTACAACTGTGAGCCATTTCCTTGATTCAAACTTTTTTCTTTTTAAACTTTTATTGTAAATTGAGTGAAAATTTACCGAGTAGATCATCAGTTTTACATTCAACAAACCATACACTTTGCTTCAGTACATGGTTGCAATTCCCTCCACATAACAACAGTTAATAGCATTTATCTCTATTCACTTTAACTATTGCATTTCTTCCTGCGTCTCCTGCTAGCTACATCTTTTCTTTGCTAATCTCTCTCTAGTTGCATATTGCCTGCCCTGTCACCCATGTTAACATCTGTCTACAAGGAGCTCTGGTAGCGTAGTGGTTACGAATCGGGCTGCGAACCTTAAGGTCAGCGGTTCAAAACTACCAGCTGCTCCGTGGGAGAAAGATGAGGCTTTCTACTCCCGTAAAGATTTACACCCTCGGAAACCCTATACAGGGTCGCTATGGGTC
>NW_006408645.1:3098260-3100010 GCF_000296735.1 Chrysochloris asiatica | reverse complement strand
TTTTTTTATGCTTAAACTATTTTTATTTTGTTTTTATTGTTGTTGTAGAGAATATACACAGCATAATATACACCAATTCAAGCATTTCTACATGTACAATTCAATGTCATTGATTATATTTTTCAATTTTTCAACCATTCTCACCCTCCTTTTCTGAGGTGATCCTCCTTCATTAGCATAATCTTACCACCCACTAAGGATACTATTGCATCTTTTGAGTTGCTATTGTCACTTTGAAGTTGTGGTTTGAATTTAGTCAGAAGTGTATTTATTTTTCATATCCCAGAATATTAAATGATCATTAATAGTTTTATATTTTCCCATATTTCTTTTAATTAAATCATCTCTTAAAATAAAGTTGATCCTAAGCTTTCTCTTTCTGATTTCTTATCATTAAAATTAAAAAAAAACTTATTGTGAACTGAGTGAAGATAAGATCATCAACTTTACATTCAACAAATTATTCGTTTTGTTTCATTTCAATGATTACAACCCTCTCCCTGTAACAACAGTTATCCTACTTCCTCCCTGTGGTTTCCCTCTTACATCCTATATTTCACAAATGAAGAAAGCAAAAATATTTTATGCAGATATAAAAACAAAAAATATATATTCACCTACCTTCGGCTTATAACTGATGGGGTTTGCTAAATGGGAAATAGAATTTGCCCAGAGAAACAGTCTTCTTGTCAAGCCTTTGTCGAGCATGGGGCCTTAGGTGGAATCCTGAGTCCATCTAGCACCTTCTGTTTAGGGACATTCCCACTTGAAAAGAAATGCAGACCAACCCAGAACTGCTAGGAGAGTAGAAAATTCTTATTGAATGAAAGGCCTGGAGAACAAAGCAGACTTTTAGCTGTTTGACTATCAAGCAAACTGTTTGCTTTGGAGGCATCAAGGAAAGAGAAGTCAGCCAATCAAGGAAAACCCCCTTTTAGGACTGAAACTCAAAGGGAACCCTTAAGAAGCAAAATATGCTCGCTGGTGACCACCTGGGTCTACTTGTGAGCAGAAGTGGGGTAAATATAGCAATGAAGACCTAGGCTGCGTTTGACCATGTTCCATTGGCACCTGTTCACCTTTAGAGAGAGAGAAGAAGAACGACTGGCCGGTCTGAAGTTTACAAAGATGTGTGAATCTTGAGACCATGGGCACTGACCTAGGCACTGGGGGCTAAGACTAAGAGTGAAGTGGCCACCTGATCTGAAGTGCAGGGAGGTGTGCATGAACTCAAAAACTAGCAGTTAGTACTCAGTTCACCAAGCTTGGATGGATAGTTGACCAGAACTCAAACTGAAGAAGATAGAATGTTTGATACTGAGAACAAGTGCAAACTGCTAAAATTAGATGAAATAGACTTTTGCCTTATGAATGCAGTGACTCAACACTCCAACCAGAATGGAAGGATTCTTCATATCAAGGAACAACCTTGTTTCACAGTGTACTAGGCTGTTGTTGTTAAGTGCCGTTGAGTACTCTGAACCATAGCGACCCTGTACAAGATTTCTGAGGAACAGCTGGTGAGCTTGAACCGCTGACCTTGCAGTTCAAACAGTTTTTCAATCTGGCATATTAACTCACAGCTCCACATTGTTGTTGTTTTGTTGTTAGGTGCCATCAAGTTGGTGCCAACTCACAGCAACCTTATGCACAGCAGAACGAAATACTGTCTGATCCTGGGCCAACTTCACAATCGTTGCCATGCTTGAGTCCATTGATGCTACCACTCTGTCAAACCATCTCACTGGGG
>NW_006408645.1:3095140-3097850 GCF_000296735.1 Chrysochloris asiatica | reverse complement strand
CTTGTGCAACAGATTTGCCTAATGCAATACGTCATTTGATTTCTTGACCACTGCTTCCATGAGTGTTGATAGTTGATCCAAGAAGAATGCTCCACAGCTCCACATTAAGGACATGCAATTTAGATATTGGCTGTCAAAAATGGGGGGGAGGGGTAACTATAAAGGCATGAAGTGGCTGACTTAAAAGTTTTCATGAATGTGTTTAGTTTCAGAATGAGGAGGTTAAGGTAGAAACTATTCCCAATGAATAGTTTCCCTCTTTCCCAGATGGATCTGGTGAAAGGGGATGGGGGACGATGGTGACAGGATTTTATGACTCAATTGTAAATAATTGTTAGCAGGATTAATTGGGATTGTCACAACTATAGAAGTATAGTTCTATATTGTATATTGTAAATATAGAAGATGTGTAACTAAAAGTGGGGAGTGGTTACTTCTTCATTTCAGGAATAGAAGATTCCAGGACATAAAGAGGGAAGAGTGTGAGTGAAGTGAGTTCCCCACGTAGAAAAGCAGTGAACGCAAAGACAGTGGCTGTGTGTCTGCGGGCAGGAGGCTGGCTGGCAGAATGTGCCTTTTAGACATTTAAATGAATATATATTTTTTGTTTTATAAGTGTACATCAAATATTTTTGCTTTGTTCATTTGTCAACTATAAGATGTAACTAGGAAGCCACAGAGAGGAAGTGGAATGAATGTTGCAAAGATTACAATAATTGAATAAGTGAATAGTTTGATGGATGTAAAGCTGATGATCTTGTCTGCAAACCTTCATCCAACTCACAAAAAAATGTTTAAATATATATGTTTAAGTGTCCTAAGGGCATATTCTGCAAGCCAGCCTCAGAAGCACACTGCCATACTCAGGCGATGGGCCTAGAGCCCACAGCTGCTCATCTCTCCATGTCATTGCCGCTGCCATTATCTCTGCTGTAACTGCTTTTTTAGGTAGGATCTCATGTTCTACTCATGCTCTTCCGTGATAGTCCTGGAATTGTCTGTTCTTGAAATGAAAGATTAATTACTGCCCTATTTTAGTTACACATCTCCTACAATTACAGTTGTGACAATCATAATTAATCCTGCTAACAATTACTCACAATTGAATCATAAAATCCTGTCACCATCCTCCCCCATTCCCTTTGATCAGATCCATCTGGAAAACAGAAAAAACATTCAATAGGGATTCTACCTATTGTCTACCCTCATTTGTAGACAGCATATTGAAGGACCATGTTTCCTTATTCATACTGCTCTTTATGTCTCCTAACTGGAACATTTAATACAGTGTCATTTAACAGGGTTTTTAATTTAGAACCTTGAATTCAGTGTCATAATCAATAGGTATGAATGGATTGATGTCATTTTATTGTGCATTTTTTTGTGGTGCTGCTTGATTCTTTGTTCCACATAATTTTCTATGCTGAGTTTATTTTGTTTGTGGGTTTTCTTTTCATTGCTCTGTGTTAATGTTTACTAAATCCTTCTGGTTTTCTGTTTTTAAACTTTTGATGTGCAGGTATATTCTTTTTTTTTCTCTGAGGTTCTCCTGTAATTAATTTTTTCCCTATTTAAAAAGTCTGTTTTATCTTGAAATCTACTTGGCTTCTTTTCTATTTGGAAGCTCTGTATCTATACTATTCCCTCTTTTTGTTTTATGTTTGACTTCATTATACAGTGATCCCTAGTCCCAATTTTCAGTCTTCAAGGTTTGTTTTAAGGAGTTCTGACAACATAGTGGTTACAAGTTGGGCTGCTAACCTCAAGGTCAGCAATTTGAAACTACTAGCAATTCCTCAGGAGACAGATGAGGCTTTCTGTTCCTGCAGATTTAAAGCCTCAGAAACCCTATGCAGGGTTGCTATGAGTTGGAACTGACTCCACAGCACGTTTGTTTTACTTTAAATACGTCTTTATCTGGACTGAATTCTGGGTGGTGTTGTCATAAAAGGTCATCTCTGGTTGTTGTCTGGTAGTGCTGGTTCTCAGTCCAAAGAACACCCTTTAGCATTTTTTATAAAGTTGGTCTGGTAGTTACACATTCCTTTAGTTTCTGTTTATCAGGAAATGTCTAAATTTAGTCATTGGGACGGCTTTACTGGGTAAACGATTCTTTCAGAGTTTTATATATGTCTTTCCATTGTCTTCTTGTCTACATGGTTCCTGCTGAGAAATCAGAGCTTAGTCTTATTGGATCCCCTTTGTAGGTAATTTTTTTGTTTTTCCCAAGCTGCTCTCAGGATTCTTTCTATGTCTTTGATTTTGGAAAGTTTGATTATGATATGTCTTGGTAAGTTTCTTTTGGGATCTAGCCCTTCTTGGGGTTTGTTCAGCTTCTTGTATGCTTATATTTTCATCTTTCATAATGTTAGGGAAGTTTTCTTCCAATAACTCTTCAACAATTTTCTCTGTGCATGTGTCTTCCTGTCCTAGAAATCTGATCACAAGTAAGTTGTTCCTCTTCATGTTGTCCCATATACCTCTTAAAACTTTTTTTCAGACTGTTTCATTATTTTTTCTGATTATTCTTCCAGTATATTAGTATTGAGAGACTTCTCTTCAAGTTCACTAATTTGGGCTTCCATTACTCTTTTGCTCTTCTGACATCTTCATATTAATCTTCTGGATTTCTAAATGAAGGTTTTGTATTATTTCAAATTTTGCATTTATTTTGTCTGTTTGCTCTTGTAGTGTTTTTGTGAATTCGCCT
>NW_006408645.1:3093329-3094323 GCF_000296735.1 Chrysochloris asiatica | reverse complement strand
CAGGGCTCATGTTTGGAATTAAATAAATATGACTAAACAATTTGATGATAAACAATTTGCTATTAACTGCCAAGTGGCTTCATTTGTTACACTTGGGCCTATAGGACCTTGAACCTCTGACCAGTCTTACACGGTCCGCAACAGTACCTAATTATCATTCTTTTGAATTCTTTTTCAGTTTTTCTATTACCTTTTCTTCCTCAGAATCATTTTCTGACTCTCTATCTTGGTTTCTTTTTGAGCCATTTTGTTTCTTTATGTGAACTGAAACTGCCTGTTGTCTCAGAACATTGTGAGGTTGTTATATTTGTAAAAACCAACAGTGCAATTGTTGTACTCAGAGGGGAGAAGTCTCTGGGGGCTCCTGCAATTCAAGTAGCTCATCAGGTGGTTGTGGAAGGGATGTGAAAGCAGAGTTCCTGGCCCTAGATGGCGTTCCTAATGGCCTCGGTGTTATCTATGTTCAGGACACTCAGTTTGGAAGTAGCTCATGGGGCCCTTGATAGAGCTGGCTCCATTGTTTGTTAGGGTCACAGGGAAGCAGACTAAATGCTGGTCTGGTGGCTCTGTGGGTTTTGTAGGTAGGCCACCGAGCCCATCTGAATGCAGGCACCGAAACAGCACATCAAAGCAGTGCAGCTGACTACCCATGTCATGGAGAGCAGGGTTTGTGCTGGCAGTGACTGAGGGTGGGAGTTGACCACAGTTCTGGTCACCAGGGAAGTGTGCGGAAAAAGAAGAAATCACACGTTTTCCATCATGTGTGGAAAGTTTGTCAGGACTCACTTCGCTGCCAAAGCTGCTCACAAGATGGTTGAGCCGCATCTGGTCAGTCATTTACCAGTCAGTCTCCCTCTATCACCTTCTTGGCCTCTCCTCCCAGCAATTACTCTATCCACTCCTAACCATTCTTCTAAAGATCAAGGTGCCAGAATTTTCATCTGTATCTGCTTTCTTTTGTCTCCTGTATCTTTGTTGTAGAGAGTCCATGTAG
>NW_006408645.1:3074648-3092240 GCF_000296735.1 Chrysochloris asiatica | reverse complement strand
AGAGAGAGAGAGACCTCTGGTAGCATAGTGGTTATGACTCAGGCTGCAAACCTTAGGGTCAGCAGTTCGAAACTACCAGCTGTTCCGTGGGAGAAAGATGAGGCTTTCTACTCCCATAAAGATTTATAGCCTCGGAAACCCTGTACAGGGTCGCTATGAGTCTGAACCAACTCCACAGCATATAACAACAACATATATACACACATACACACATTCATATGTATGTATGTATGTATGAATGTATATGTTTCACTGGTTTTAATTCCCTAGCAAACTCAGCCTAAGACAGTTCCCATTTCCTCTCATCCTCCATAGGAATACTGAGGGATCGGTTGTCTAACAAGAATGAAAGTACTACTTTAAAATAAAGGAGCTCTGGTAGCGTAGTGGTTACGAATTGGGCTGGGAACCGCAAGGTAAGCAGTTTGAAACTACTAGCTGTTCCGCAGGAGAAAGATGAGGCTTTCTGCTCCCGTAAAGATTTACAGCCTCGGAAACCCTGTACAGGGTCGCTATGAATCGGAACCTAACAATAACAACAACTTTAAAATAATTACAAAAGTGCCTAAAATTCCTCTTACCCTATTCATAATATTTTGCAAGACTGGTTCCTTCTCATTCTCCATACTTCTAACTATTGTCTATCACAATATCCTAGTTTTTCCTGCATGATACTTTGCAATTTATAATTATTTGCTTACTTGTGGACTCTATTTTGTGAAACCAGGAATTAAGTCTGTAAACCCAGTGTTTAGAATAGTTCTCTCACAGAAGGTACTCTATAACGAAGTTGAAGTTGAAGCTGTGGCCTCTAAACAATCACCAATTTCTTGTTTGTTTAAATCATGGAACATTAACCTCTATAAGGTGGCATGCAGAAATTCCAAAAGCAGAGAAAATCAAGTTACCAGATCTACAAAGCAGATTTTGACTTAACTAAATCTGCTCTATAGATATGGTAACTTGATTTTCTTTGCTCTTGGAGTCCTGGTGTGGCGCAATGGGTTAATGCGCCAGACTGCAAAGCCATTTGAACTGCAAGATCAGCGGTTCAGGCTCACCAGCTGCTCCTCAGAAACTCTAAACAGGGTCGCTATGGGTCGGAACTGACTCGACTGCACTTCACAACAACAATCCATAAAGTTATTTGCATTGAAGAGGCAGAAGAGACAAAGAATGGGTGAACAAGTCGTTAGAGTGACCCCTGACCCCCACGAATGTGGGTCACTTGACACCTTAACTATTACCACTATCCCTGAGGCTCTTGGTGTGGTGTAGAATGAGAACTGGACTGCAAACCAAAGGTCTGCTCTTCGGAAAGGTCTGCTCTACGGGAAACCCTATACAGGGCTACTATTAGTCAATGGCACTTAAGAACAGCAATATTTCTGAGAAAAAGGAGAAAGGGGGAAGTTGCCCAAAATTTCTCCCTGAAACATATCTCACTATGCATATAATATCAAGGGAAATAGAAATTTAAAAATAAATCTCGTTCCCTTCGAAATTGTCCACACAGAAGCCCCAATAACCACAGGTTATTTCTGGTTTCTGGACCTTGATATCTATAACCCGTACCATGCAATTTAGCTCCTGATATATTTGACCTCCAACCCTCACTGCTACAAAATGAAAAAGGCAGCAAGTGCTATAAAGACAACCTTAGTAGCAATGGTTGAAACCAGTATCTACAGTAAGGCTTATGTTATGCTTGCCGAATGGTCTATTCTCTAAAAAATCGTATTTACTTTGCAAACCTGGGACAAGCCACTATCTCCAGGAAACCATTCTTTAATTCCATTAACCAGGTAGAAACTTATCAACAGCTCCACTCTGACAGCCCCCAGCCCGGTAACTGCTTTAGTTCCTTGTGGTTGGTGGGCTTCCTACAGCAGAGTTCAGCACAGTCCTCCTGAGCCTGGCAGGGTCTCCTTAAGGTCTTATCTATAATGACTATCGTTGTAAGCTCTTTTAGCGTCAATAGTTCAAATCCACTAGCCCTCTTCTGGAGAAAGATTAGGCTTTCTGTTGGGGTAAGATTTGCAGCCTAGGAAATCTTATACAGGGTCGCTATGAGTTGGAACTGATTCAATGGCACATCATCATCACCATATCACCACCACTATTATAAGTTGGAATGACTCCATGGCTAAGGGTAATTGGTCTGAAAAATGCTCAACTGAGAAATTCCTTACCTAGCTATTATACCCACGTAGTTGCTTTCTTTCTCCCATTTTACTAAGTATGTTCACAGGTGTCTTCAGATCAGTCACTTCTCCAATGGCCCTAGGTGGTCAGCCTGACCAAATTTAAGCACATTGAGTTCACACAAATGTTATGGCTCTTGAAACAACTCAAACTAGAGTGGGTCTAATCTCACTTGTATTAATCAAAATAAAATAAGTAAAGTAAAAACGTTTTATGGCCCACAAGGTGGGTGCTCATTTGAGTTCCACGCCCAAAGCTGAGAATGGACAGAACGCCTTCAGAACCCAATACGCCAAATTAGAGCGCAGATTTGGGTGCTACACAGAGAACTTCCACCTTAAAAAAAACTGTCAAGAGGCAAGGCTCCGATTCCACTCTATCCTGTCGCTCAAGGCCTTTTATCCTAGTTGGCAGCTGTCCACACCCCAAGGCTACTCCACCCTGCTGCTCCCTCGGGCTTCTCCACACCCTGTGGAGCCGTTTACACGTATTGAGCCGTGTGACTGGTACGCAGTAGTACCATTAGATGACCAGGATAAGAAGAACAGCGTACCAGAAAAGCAAGCAGAGCCTGAAGGCGGGACTAATTTATGACTGATATTCACACGAACCCATTACCTTTCTGATTCCTTCTCAAATGAACCAATGAATACGACAATGGAGACGGCAACGTGCCCCAGCCACTAAAGATGGCTCCTCCCCCTCCACTTGGTCGTTCTTTGGTCTCCATGTTTAATGTGGCTTCTGCCTCTGTGCTAAGTTTGGTGCTTTATTGAGCTTCCAATATTATATACTAACTCGTTCTTGAGAGTTTCACCTTTCACGGTAAAATTCCACCTTCTTGAGCGGGTTTCTTGCTCACTCGGTGCGTATCCAGACACACTTAAGATGGCGGCTAGAGCCGGGCCAAGGCGGGGCGTGCCCGGCGCGATGACGTCAGCGCGCTGCGTGCCGGCAGGTGGAGGGAGAAGGGAAAGTTTGGCCCGTGCGTGGGGCTCGGTTAGAGGGCGGGACGGAGGGGTTGGCCCCGAGCGAACCTCCTGTCGTTGCTGCTGTTGAGGCCGAGGCCAGGACTAAGGTCGGGGTGTGTAGTGCCGGACGCAGAGGATCAAGAGACGAGGTCCACCGGACCGTCGAGCCGCCGCCGCTCTGCCGCGCTGTGACCCCGCTACCGGGCTCCGTCCGACCCGTAGCTGTTTCCGAGGTAGTTGGTGGGGGCGCGGCGGCAGCAGCGGCGGCGGTTGGGGGTGGGGAGAGGCGCGGCGAGGAGACGAGAGGTCAGCGAGTTTAAGAGAAGACTGAGAGCCGCTGCCGCAGTCATGTCCGAGGAGTCGAGCGCCCTGCCCTGGTCTATCAACAGGGACGATTACGAGCTGCAGGAGGTGATCGGTGAGAGCGGGCGCCGATGAGGGGGGAGGCGCCACACTCGGCGGCGAGTGACACGCGGGAACGTAGGGAGTCGCGGGAGCTCGCGCAGCGCAAGACTCAGGAATTTGTGGGCGCTTTTGGGGCCAGGGCGCGTGTGAAAAGGAGATAAGGGGTTAAGGGACGTTTATGTCAGACGGCGTGGGGTTGGGCTTGAGGGGCTCTGGAGAGATTTGTATGGTGACATGTTTGAACAAGAGAGACAGATGTGTCTTACAGAGAAAGAAAATTGCAGATGTTTCGGGTCGTGAGAAGTGGGATATTGGAGTTGTGGGCACAGTGATCTATTTGTGGAATTAGGGGAGAGAATGCTTGAGTTCATTTCTGCATTTCTTGAGGGCCTCACACTGAGTACCCGGTATTGTTGGGGTGGAGCTGGGAATCCTCTGCAGCGTAGCCACAACTTCTGACTACTTGAGACTGACTTTCTAGTCGCGGAAGTCGGCTTTAAGTAAGTGAACAAATAAAAGATGACTGCTTTTAGCAGGTGCTAAAAAGGAAGGAAATCAACAAAATGTTTAGACAGAGAACCACCTGGAGGCTGGTTAGGGCGCTACCAAGAAAATAATTTTTGGAGGCGATGGCCGTTGTTATATTGAGTCCTGATGGTTGAGGAATGAGCCTTAGAAGCCTAGGGCAGAGTTACCTACTGAGAAAAGGCAAAGGCCCTGAGGAGGGGGAAGAGCTTGACATATTTTAGGATGGTGTGGCCCTGGGTGTTAATGCGCTGGACTGCAAGGTTGGTTTGAACAGCAAGGTCGGTGGTTCAAGCTCACCAGCCATTCCTTGGAAATCCAGTACAAGGTCACTATGAGTCCCAGCCCACTTGATGACACTTAACAACAAGAAGGGTACAAAGGCAAGGATGGGGCCAGATCTTAGGGGTCATCTCAGGCTTGGGAAGGTTTTTGGAATTTTATTCCAAGAGTCATTGGAGAGTTTCGAGCAGGAGCGTTACACGATCTGATAGAGCTGACTGCTGCAAGTGTGAAGGGGCAGAGCCCAGAACTTGAGTGTGATTCTCAGAGAGTTACAGCGATGGAGGGGTACCTGAGCAATAGAGGAGTATTTGTGGAACAGGAGTAACCCAGTGACCTTAAAAATCAAAAGGGGATGGGGTTTAGCTAAACGGAGGCTCATTCCATCTGGTGTATGCAGACCCCTGTGTATTGGAGGAAGAATTGCTACTTTGCTAGTTCACCATCCTGTGCTAAAATTTAAATTAATTTTATAATAAAGATTGGCAGAAGACTACCTAGCTGCTTCAGGACTGTATTGCAATAGCAGTGTGTCAGTGTCTTGGAGACATTTTATCAAATTTCTTTTTTCGTTTTTTTTTCTCCAGTCTTGTGCCTTGTTTTAAAACGAATCTGTGTTAAGATTTCCCTGAAAGACTTCCTTTTCTTTTCCTGAAGCCACTTTGTGGGCCGGTGTTCATTCTGCATGCTAAGTCTTTGACATAGACTGGCATTGTCTTGATTGATTGTTTTATGGTCTTTCATTCAGAGGCACACATTAAAGAGACTAAGTGGAAGGTTCCAAAATGAAGAGTAAAGAAGTTAAAGTAAAGAAAGGAGGTTCTTATTTTTGTTTTAGAAGATAAATTTTTCTTTTGATACGGTATACATCTGTATTATTCTTAATACCTTCATTGGTCAGATAGTATAGAATTTCAGAGTTGCAAGGACTGAAGAGATTTAGTGATAAATTAATTCGATGTCCACAAACTGATAGTGTGAGAGGGCATATGGAAGTCTGTTTGTCCTCTGGGATAGGTTAGTTTTTCATCATATTCACAAAGTGGTCCATCATTTGTGAAAGGCTAACAAGAACACCAATGTAATTTGACCAGATTATTAAAAAAAAAAAATATTGAAGTATGATTAAATACCATAAAGCTCACCCATTTTAAGTATAAAATTCATTTATTTTTAATATACTTACTGTGCTATGCAACCAAGATGATAATTCAGTTTTGGAGTTTTTTTTACCACTCCAGTGAAATTTCTTGTACCTATTTACATTTTAGTTAATTCCTTTTCTCACAACTAGCCCTAGTCAACCACTCATCTACTTTCTGTGACTATAAAATTTGCTTGTCAGACATTTTACATAAATGGAATCAGATAATATGTGGTCTTTTATGTTTGGCATTTAAACTTTTTTATTATAATATTTAAAAATTTTTTTTAACAACTTGATTGTATTATAATTTGTATACAGTTAATTCGCTTGTTTTAAATATTCAGTAGTGTTTACTACATTTAAGAGTTGTTCATTTTTTACCACAATCCAATTATAGAGCATTTCCATCATTTTAAGAAGATGTGTCATGTCCATTTCTAGTCACTCCCTGTTCCTACCCTCAATGCCAGGCAACCGTTGTGCTAATCACAATATAGAAATCCGCTTTCTGTCTCTGTAGATTGGCCTTTTCTCAACATTTTAATAGAAACAATCATATACGGTCCTTTGGTTGGTCATCTTTCACTTAGCATAATGTTTTTTGAGGTCCCTATAGCACAGTTCCTTTTTAGTGGGTTTTTTTTTTTCTTTTTCTTTTCTGCTTTTTGGCTGTTAGGAATAATGCTACTGTAAGAGTTCATGTGTAAATCTTTGGATGAATATATATTTTCTTTTTCTTGGGTGTATAACCAGTAGTGGAATTGTTGGGAGTCTTGGTTTGACACTATACGACAAGCACTGGATTGCTAACCACAGATGCATCAGTAGCTCCTGGGAAACCCTGTACAGGGTCATTGTGAGTGGGAATCGATTGGAGGGCACTTAACAATAAAAACAACATAGCAATTTGATATTGATTCATCATTTTACTATACTTAAGTGTTCAAGAGCAAAGGTGTCAGCTTGAGGATTAAGGTGAGCCTGACCTAAGCTATGTTATTTTCAATTGCCTGTAAAAGTTGAACAGTGAATAAGGAAGAGCAAAGAAGAAGCCGTGCATTTGAATTCTGGTGTTGGTGAAGAATATTGAAAGTACCATGGAATGCCAGAAGAACAAACAAATTTGTTTTGGAAGAAGTACAGCTAGAATGCTCCTTGGAAGGGAGGATGGTGAGACTTTGCCTCTACTGTTTTGAACATGTTGTCCGGAGGGCTCATTCCCTGGAGGAGGACGAGGACATCATGCTTGGTAAAGTGAAGGGTCAGAGAAAAAGGAAGATCCCAGTGAGATGGATTGACACAGTGGTAGCAACAATGGGCTGAAACGTAACCACAATTGTAAGGATGGCACAGGACAGGGTAGTGTTGTCTTCTGTTGGGCATAGGGTAACTATGGTCAGAGCTGACTTGAAAGCACCGAACAAGAGCACCAACAATGACAGTGATGTTGACAGTCTTTTCATGTGGTTGGTGGCCATTTGTATTTGTTCTTTGCTGAAATGCCTATCAAGTTTGCCCATTTTTTTTATTGGGTTGTTAGTCTTTGTTGTTAAGAGTGCTTTATGTATTCTGGATACATTGATTGTGAATCCAAGTAAAATGAAATCTTTGACATCTTCAGTCTTTTCTCCATGTATCATGTTGTTGGGAGCATGGTGGCTTTGTAGAATAAGTACTAGACTGTGAACAAGGTCAGCAGTTTGAGCCCACCAGCCACTCCACAGGAAAAAGATAAGGCTTTCAGCTTCTACAAGATTTACAGCTTTGTAGCGTAGTGGTTATGAATTGGGCTGCGAACCTTAAGGTCAGCAGTTCAAAACTACCAGCAGTTCTGCGAGAAAGAAGAGGCTTTCTGCTCCCGTAAAGATTTATAGCCTTGGAAACTCTGTACAGGGTTGCTATGAGTCAGAACCAACTCCACGGCACACCACCACCACCACCAAACCCTGTATGAGTCGGAACTGATTCGGCAGATAACAACATCGTGATTTTGTTTATTGGTTCAGTTGGATTTTTTTCCCCTTTTGTTGAGGTCTTTGATGGTCCGCTTAAGTACTTAAAGCCCTTGTTGCTTTCAGCAAGCAAGAGTGTGTCATCTGCCTATCTCAGGTGGTTAATGGCTCTTCTTCCAATTTTGTTACAGTGTTGTTCTTCACATAGTCCAGCTTCTTGGATAATTTGCTCTGCATACAGGTTGAATAAATAAGGTGTAAGAATACAGCTCTGACTGAGACACACCTTTCCTGATTGTAAACCATTCAATATGTCCTTGTTCTCTTCGAACCACTGCCTCTTTGGTCTATTTACAGGTTCCACATGAGCACAGTTATGTGTTCTGGATTTCCCATTCTTCTCAAAGTTATCCATCATTTTTCATGGTCCACATAGTTGAATGCCTTTTCATAATCAAAGGAACATAGCTAGACATCTTGTATGTATTCTTTCAGCTAGATTCAGTTCATGTCAGCAGTGGGATCCCTTGTTCCATGTTCCCTTCCAAATCTGGCTTGAATTTCCTGCAGTTCTCTGTTGTACTGCTGCAATCAGTTTTGAATTACCTTCACCATAATTTACATGTATGTTATATTAATGATGTTGATCATTAATGTCAGCATTCTGTTGCTTTACCTTTCTTTGGAATGGGCTCTTCCAATCGTTTTGTCAAGTAATTGTCTTCCAAATTTCTTGGCGTAGACAAATGATCACTTCCAGTTTTGTGTCTGTTTGTTGAAACGTTTCACCTGGTATTCCATCAATTCCTAGAGCCTTGTATTCTATAAATGCCTCAGTGCAGCTTGGATTTTTCCTTCAGTTCTTGATCATATGCAACCTATTGAAATGGTTGAATACTGCTTATTTCTTTTTGGTGTATAGCAACTAATTTTTCCATTTTCCTTTTTTTTTTTTTTAACGTTTTTACTTTTGAATTATGTGATAGTTTACGTGGGAGAACATAATCTTTACGTTCATCCTATCGTATTTTGTTTTATTGCAATAATTACAGTCATCTGAATGCATCATCAAACAACCAAAGGATACACCCCCACACCTGCCCCCCTGGCTGCCAGCACACAGCCCCTCTCCCTCCCTGAGTCCAGAGTCCTCAGCTGCTTCATCTCTCCACATCATCGTCTCTGCTTCCATCCCTGGTGTCACTGATTTTTTGGATAGGTTCCTGCACTTTTCATTTTCTCCCATGATGGTTCCAGGGACCTCTGCTCCTGGACTGCAAAATCAACCACTACTCTTCTTTTGTTATAAAATGTTTACCTTTACCTTTCCAACACTCACAGTCAATCCTGATAGCAGTCATTGCCTATTGAATCACAAGAGTCTTATTGCCATCACCTTTTATCAGCCCCATCCAGACAGGTTGGAAACAACACAGTGGAGTTGTTCCATTTTCTTTTGATGTTTCTGTGTCATTCAATATTTTGCCCATAAAACCAAACCCATTGCTGTTCAGTTGATTCCAATTTATAGTGACCCTGTAGGAGACAGAGTAGAACTGCTCCTTAGGAGCTGGTGGGTTCAAAGTGCTGGCTTTGTGGTTCGTAGCACAATGTATAATCCACTAGGTCACCAATATTGCAACTCAAAGTTTGAATTTTTTCTTAAGTTCTTTTAGCTTGAGAAATGCTGAGTGTGACCTTCCCTTTTGGTTTTCTAAGTCCAGGTCTTTTCAGACTTCATTATAATACTTTGTCTTTTCGAGCTACCTTAAAAACCTTCTATTAATTTCTTTTCCTTGATCATCTTTTCTATTAACTTTGGTTGCTCTGTGCTCTAGAGCAAGTTTCTGACATCTATTTTGGTCTTTTCTTTATTTCTTTCTTGTCTTTTTAATGGCTGTTAAGCAAGATCAAAGGTAATAAAGACAATTCCATGGAATTACTAGTAACATGAGACGAGCCTTGGATTACCAATAAAATCTAGAGATCAAGGTCCAAAACAGTGTCTTCTAAAGGAATCTGAAATGCAAAGCAGAGAGATATCACAAGGTTATGGCAAGTATTTTTAATGACTCCAAAAGGGGTAATTTTGATAGATTTTCTCAAAGGACACAAGACGATCATGGAATTTATTGTGAAGAAGTTTTAATAAAATTGAAAACTACATTGATAAGGAAAAGGCCAGGAAAACTGCACAGATCAATTATTTTTTTTCTATCACAACAATGCACCTGCTCATTCTTGAGTGTAACAAGGACTATTCTATGAGAATGTCATTGGGAAACTGTTACCTACAGCTTTCATCTTTTCCCTTCAGACTTTTTTTTGTTCTCCAAACCAAAAGAACACAATTTGAGTCCGTCAAAGATATCAAAATTACCATTTGGATAGGGTGTAAATCAAAGAGCTCAGAAATTTTCAGGGCAGGTTAGAAAGAAATGTATAGTATGCTATTTTTGCCTAATAAAGGTAACTAAGATTTTATAATACTTTTTACTTACCCTCATATATTCTACCTGAATTTAGAAAACATCTCAAGGATATACTCAACACAAGATACTTTCACCATACTTATTCATCCTGTATGCTGAGCCAGTAATACGAGAAGCTGGGTTCTATGAAGAAAAATGTGGCGTCAGGATTGGAGGAAGACTGATTAACAACCTGTGATATGCTGGTGATACAACCTTGCTTGCTGAAAGTGAAGAGGACTTGAAACATTTACTGATAAAGATCAAGGAACACAGCCTTTGATATGGATTGCATCTCAATGTCAAGAAAACAAAAATCCTCACCACTGGACCAATAAACAACATTCTTATCAATGGAGAGATTGAGGTTGTCAAGGACTTCATTCTTCTTGGATCAACTATCAACATTCACGGAAGCAGCAGTCAAGAGATCAGATTACGTATTGCATTGGCAAATCTGCTGCACAGGAACTTTTTAAAGTATTGAAGAGCAGAGATGTCAGCTTGAGGACTAACGTGCACCTGACCCAAGCCATGGTATTTTCAATAACCTCATATGGATGCGAAAGCTGCACAGTGAATAAGGAGGATCGTAGAAGAATTGATGCCTTTGAGTTGTGGTGTTGGAGGAGAATACTAAAAGTGCCATGGGCTGCCAAAAGAACCAATAGATCTGTTTTGGAAGAGTGCTTCCTGGAGGCCAAGATGGCTATACTTTGTCTCTCATACTTTGGTCATGTTGTCAGGAGGGACCAGTCGCTGGAGAAGGATGTCATGTTGGGTAAGATGGAGGGTCAGAGAAAGAGAGGAAGACCCCCAACATGATGGATCAGCCAGGTGGCATCATTGATGGCGTCAAGTGTGGCAGCGGTAGTGAGGTTGGCCCAGAATCGGACATTGTTTCATTCTGCTGTGCATGGGGTCACTATGAGTCGGTTCTGACTCGATGGCACCTGACAACAACAACAACATATTGTAAGAAGAATCGGGAGCCTCCCCACCCAAAATGAGATGCATTGCCATAGTGGTAGCAGCAGTAGGCTCAAGTGTAGCATCAATTGTGAGGATGGCACAGGACTGGGCAGAGTTTCCTTTTGTGCATAGGACCACTGTGAGTCAGAACTGACTCATTGGCACCTAACAACATTGTAACCTATCAACTTCCCTAATAAACCCCCAAACTGTGAGCATGGTGTCTGAATTCTGTGTGGCCATTGCAATGAATGATCAAACCCAACAACCTAGCAAAAGAGTGTTGTGGGAGGGAGGGTTGGTGCCATATTTTTGCAGTTGGTGTCAGAAGCGGGGTTTGTTACAATGACTCCAGACTCATGGAAGCATGAGGTTTTTTTAAGAGAAAGAGTGAAGAGACGTGAGAAGTGAAAATTTTGAGTCTTTAATAGTTACTTTGCTTACTGTTACCTGTAATGGTTGAAAGGAATGTAAGATATTATGATGCAGCTAAGTGAAGAGAAGCTGCTACTGGAATCACGTGGAACAAATAACCAGGCCAAATAAACAATATGGCTGATTACAGGGCAGAGCCTACTGGATCTACTCTGTCTGAGAC
Organism: Chrysochloris asiatica; assembly: GCF_000296735.1. Taxonomy (NCBI): domain Eukaryota; kingdom Metazoa; phylum Chordata; class Mammalia; order Afrosoricida; family Chrysochloridae; genus Chrysochloris; species Chrysochloris asiatica. The sequence goes on along the minus strand of NW_006408645.1, from coordinate 3,080,712 downwards.
CCAAACCTATGCATATAAGTGGAGAGACAGTCCAGGGGTGGAGAACACTTTATTCTTGGGTGTTTTAAACAGGATTAAGGGGTCATGTGTTTATCTGACTGCACTATGGATAGTGAATGTTTCTCCTACCTAGTATTGTAAAATAAACCTGGTGTGGTGGGAATTAATATGGTTATTTGATCACAGAGAGTTTGTCAGTATTCAGCCTGTGCTTGATTTGATATGCTAAAAGGGAAGTTAGGAAGGAACAGGCCTTATTTTAAGCCAGTTGCCTTTGTATGGAGTCCTTTATAACCCCCACCAAACTACCATTTTCTTGATAGGTCTGGGTTAGAAGTAGGTGGAAGAAGAGTCAGAAATGTGATGGTGGTAATGGTATTGTGTAAAGTCATTATAGGAACTTGTCTTTTGCTTACAGTAAAACTGGAAATCATTGCAGAGTTCTGAACAGAGGAGTGATGTGATCTGACTTCTTATGTTTTCAAAGGTTAACTTGGGTTGCTATGTGGAGAATAGTTTTATAAGGGTGCAGAGGTAGAAGGAAATGTCCTTGGAGAGAGTTGTGGAGGTAGTGAGAGTGGTCAGATTATGGATTAGAGCATATTGTGATGTTTGAGGATTTGCTGCTAGAGTACATATGTGACCGAGTCAATATCTAAGATTTTTGGCTGGAACCTCTGGAAAGTTGAAGTTACTGTCCGGTAAAATGGGAGAGTGAGCGGATGATTCATTGCAAAACCATCAGACTACTTGAATAAATTACTCAAACCATATGGCAGTGCATCTCTATTTTCATCTTTGTAGGGAGAAAATAGCATGATTTTTATGATGGTGGTGTTTCCTACAGCTCTTCTTCAAATTCTAGGAGCCTTAATTTTCAGTATTACTCTGATAAGAGAACTTATTAGAAAAGAATTTACAAAATTATACATTTCTGTATTTTCCATGGTGCAGGTGACAGTCCCATAGTCATCTTACTGAATGAACAGTCTGAGCTAGCTCTTTCTTAATGAATATAAAATCTTGCTAAAGCATAACTGAAAAGGCAATTTTTAGAATTATGTATAGTGATTGTGTTATAGAGATGTCTAAGGAATTCTGGTATCAACAGTAGTTAAGCGCTTGGCTGCTAGCCAGTTGGTTGGCGGTTGGTTACCAGCATATCTGCAGGAGAAAAGACCTGGCTGTCTCCTTCGGTAAAGGGAACAGCCCAGGTCATCCTAGCAGTTCTCTTCTATTCCATGGGTCACTGGGAGTTGAAATGAACTTCCAGGTATACAACAACACAGTGATGGCTGGCCAGATTTGGGAGGAAAAATTCAATTGATTTGATTGATTAAATTGATTGTTTATTCCTCATACACATAATACTTTTTTTGTGTTGATACTTCTGTTCTCTTTTAAATTTCTGGGTCTCCTGAAGCGTAGAGAGAGAGACTAAAAGTTCTCTCAGTGCCTTTCTTTGGGTAGCTCCTTTTCTGTTCTAAGAGATAATTACCGAGTTTGAAGCATTTCAGGAGAAGGCTCCTATTTTTATATATTAATCCATCCTGATGTATAATATACTTTAGATTGCAGTTAAAGAACTACCTAGAAGAAGACTAAAAAGTGGAAGTAATGGAGATGTATGAAATGGTACATTGAAATCACACAACTGTGTAAAATAGTGAAAAGGCATCATAATTAGGATATTTTATTAGAAATTGTTTTTTAAGTTTTTATTAAATTGTTCTTCCTAGTAGGTCAATAGCCTGTGCATAGTAGAGGACAGTAAGGAGGTAGCCTTCACATTTTGAACCATTCTTAAGAGATACCTTTTACACTTCTGCAAGTATTTTTATACTGTATTTAATGTTTTCTGTTTCATTAGATTTAAGAAAAAACTATTGAAATCCAGTACATTACCTTGTAGTTTGAAAAACACAAATAAGAAACTTGTCTTAAAGGAGAGATGAAATACATTTTTATTTATATTGTGAAGTAATTTTTTCTAATGAAAGACTATCATTGACTCTTCTGAATAATTGTTAATTGCCTTCAAGTTGGTGTCCTGGTGTGGTACTGTGGGTTAATGTGTTGGACTGCAAGGTCACTTTGAACTGCAAGATTGATGATGGTTCAAGCTCACTAACTGCTCCTCGGAAGCCCAGACTCTACAGGGTCGCTATGAGTCAGTACCGACTCGATGACACTTAACCACCACCACAACAACACCCTTCAAGTTGATTCCAACTCAAAGCAGCCCTGTGTAGTGTTTCTAAGGAGCATCTGGTGGATTTGAACTGCCAGCTTTGTGGCTAGTAGTCCAGTACTTACCCTGCAGTGCCCCCAACGCAAGGACTCCTATTTTGAAGTAGTATAGAGATAGTTTTTTCCTTTTTTTTTTAAATCCAATTCACATAATTTTATTTCAGTGTTCTTATACAAGGAGCTCTGGTAGCATAGTGGTTATTAATCAGGCTGCGAACTGCAAGGTCAGCAGTTCGAAACTACCAGCCGTTCTGTGGGAGAAAGATGAGGCTTTCTGTTCCCATAAAGATTTACAGCCTAGGAGACCCTGCACAGGGTCATCGCTATAAGTCAGAATCGACTCCATGGCACGTAACAACAAGGATTATACATGTACCAGAGTAAGGAAGAAAGTATTGCTACTAAATCATAGAAACCTTGATGAAACAAAAATATCAAAATGTGAAGCTATTGCATTTTCAACAGATCCTTTATCTAGGTCTCTATACTTCTGAAGGAGCTGTTTCTATCTCTAGCTCTGCCTGGAAGATTCTCTGCTCTTTGATTTACACCACATCAGAATGGCATTTTGGAATTCTCAAAGGACTCTATTCATGTTCCTTTTCAATGTTTTTTGAGCTCTGCTAAGGAAAAAAAGTCTGGAGGAGGCAGTATCAGGGTTATAGGTAGTTGGAGGAGTCCTGGTGTGGCACTGTAGAATAAGCACTGGACTGTTAAGTACAAGGTTGGCAGTTCAGACCAGCCAGCCGCTCCTCAGATGCAATTACAGGGTCACTATGAGTCAGAACTGTCTTGATGACACTCAACAGCAGATAATGGTTTCACAACAAAATTCTCATAGGACAGTCCTTGTTACCGTCAAAGAGTGAATAGATGCATTATTTTGATGAAAAAAATAATTCCTTGCCATAATTTTCCTGGCTTTTCTTCATCAGTGCAATTTTCAGTTTTCTTAAAAAAATTTTTTTGTGATAAGCTCTTGTGGTTGTCCAGTATCCTTTGAGAAAATATATCCCGATTACCTCATTGAAGTCTCAGAAAATAGTTACCATAACATTCGGATGTGACCTCTCTCCCTTGAATTTAAAGGGCCCAGCAGATCCAGTTTTAATTGGATGTTTTTTGCAGCCTAACAAGACTCAGACAAGTGTGTTACTGAGAGAACTTGTCTGCAACCATGCACTAATTATAGAGGCATGTTGAAACGTTTGGTTTGGAATTAGCCAGTGCATTTGTGAAGTGGACCCGTAATAGCGATACTTTCTGACTTACCCTCATATTTGTTTTTTTATCGTTATATGTATTTTATTGTAAAAATACATGTACCACAACATTTACAATGTAACGTCTTTTTTAATGTTTTATGGTGAATTATGTGATAGTTTACATGGGAGGACGTTAGCTTTACATTCATCGTATTGTATATCGTTTCATTGTCATGGTTACAGTCCCATCCATGCATCATCAACTAACCAAAGGGTATATGCTGGCAGCCTGCCCCCCAGTCCTCAGCACATAGCCCCTCTTCCTCTCTGTGTCTAGAGTCCCCACCCGCTCCATCTCTCCACGTCATCGTCTCTGCCTCCATCTCTGGCTTCACTGTTATTTGGGTAGAGTCCTGCACTCCGCCCTTCTCCCTTGATGTTCCCAGGGACCTCCGCTCCTGGACTGCAAAGTCAACCACTCCCCTCTTTTTGCTACAAAACGTCCACCTTTACATTTCCAGCCCTCACAGTCAGTCCTGATAACAATTATTCACTATTGTGCCACATGAGTGCTATTCCCATCTCCTTTGATCAGCCCCACCCAGACAGATTGGCTACTACTCAGTGGAGATTCCACCCTCCTCTGTGCCCTCTGGATCTAGGCTCCCTCTTGAAAGCTTGTAAGCCAGTTACTTCTTGCCTTTGTAGCCTCCCCCATTTTGGGTAGCCAATGTCCAAGTTGCCCATCCCTGTCTACCCTGCGTATCAAGAATATGGGAATGATCCTCACTGTAAAGATTGGTTCCCTCTTTTGAGCTATTGCATCCATAGGTGTAGGTCAGGTTCATCAAATTGTAGCAGATTTCTTTTTTTCCTCTTCTTTCTTCTTCTAGTTGAGTTCTGATCATCCAGTCATTGAAGCCAGGTCAAGTGGGTATTATCTGCAAGCGTGGGTGTTCTTGTGCATATGCACTCACTTCTTATCAGCTGGACACTTCACTCTCTACTCTAGTCCTCTGTGGCTATGTCCCTGACTCTGGGCCTAGGAATCCCCAGGTCTTGCCATACTGCTGGCCAACCAGATCTCCACCGTGTTCACAGGAGTCTATTGAATGTGGTAGGGCTTGGCTCGCAGCTTCATTGTTCTTTTTCCCTCACTTCCCCTTATTGGTGACCAACATGGTCACCAGTCAAAGTGTTTTTACTGCATTGCTAATCCTTTACACTTTTCAGACGCTAGAAAATATGTTGACATTTGAGAAATTTATATGAAAATGAATAAAAGTAATTGTTAACATGGAGGAACTGGAGTCTATGCTTCTCTTTTTATCCTCGGGTATGGGAAATGTTAGCAATATGTCTTTTTGTTCATTTGATTTGCTAAGTCACTCCAGAACTTACTTTCTTGCTTTTAAGATAATTTGTTCATTAGGTGATTGAATCTTTGAGTGGAAGAAAGTTACCTTTAGTATATAAACAGCTATTATAGATCATACCTAGATTTGTTTCTAAAACTTGATTCTGTGTTTAAAAATGACTAGGAATTAAAAAATGACAACAGAAACAACTAGGAATTAGAGAGTCGCTGGGTGGTGCAACAGTTAAGTGTTAGATTGCTAACTGAAAGCTAAGCTGTTGAATCCACCCAGAGGTGCTCTTGAAAAAAAGACCTTGCTGTCCGCTTCTGAAAGGGCACAGCCATGCAAACCTTGTGGTACATAGCTCTACTCTGACTCACATGGGATTGCATGTGTTAGAGTTGACTCAACGTCCCCCTCTTCTTTTCAAGGCATTAATAATAACTAAATGTAAAGTTACCGTGTTTTTGAAAGTTTGTTTTATGCCACTTCACTTTTATGAAAGACCTACATTGGTACCTATATTGGCTAAGTGAAAGAAATTCAAAGAGGAATTTTGCTTTCACCAGAAAAAAAAAAAAAAAAAAAAAAGTTGAAAAGTAAAACTTGCAGCTACCCATTAAAGAGACATTGTTGTGAAGTGTCATCGAGAGAGCACACTAAACAGAGAGAGTGGCCTTGTCAGTCTCCTTCTCCAGAACTGTACTTAGCGCCTGGGCATCATGCTGCTATAGCTATGTTGTTACCTGCCATCCTGTTGGTTCTAATTCATAGCGACCCTGCTTAGGGTTTCCAACAAACAGCTGGGTGCTTGAACTGCTGGCCTTGTGATTAGCAGTTCAATGCTTAGGCTACTGCAGTAAGTACACCAGGCCTCTGTTAACACTACACTATATATTTGGATTTATTAGAGCTTTTTTGTGTTATTTGTTATAATTTGGTAGGTTGTTTATTGGTCTAGGAACGCTCAAAAATTGTTCCCATATAAATAAATGGTAATTGTATCTTTGCTTACATCATTTCAGCTTATGAAAGGTTTTATAGGAATGCTCTTCATTTTTTTTTTTTTTTTAATGTTTTATTGTGAATTATATGATAGTTTACGTGAGAGAACTTTAGTTTTACATTCATTCCATTGTACATCATCTCAGTGCCATGGTTCCAATCCCCTCCAAGCATCACCAACCAACCAAAGGGTATATCCTAGAAACTACCCCCAGTTTGCAGCCCACAGTCCCTTTCCCTCTCTGG
>NW_006408645.1:3071698-3072355 GCF_000296735.1 Chrysochloris asiatica | reverse complement strand
TTTGTTTGTTTGTTTTGTGAATTATGTGAGTTTACATGGGAGAACATCACTTTTACATTTATCCTGTTATATTTCGTTTCACTGCAATGATTACAGTCACCTCCATGCATCATCAGATAACCAAAATGTACACCCCACAGGCCTGTCCCCTGGCCTTCAGCACAAAGCCCCTCTCCCTCCCTGAGTACTGAGTCCCCAGCTGCTCCATCTCTCCATCTCTCCATCTTTGCCTCCATCTCGGGCGTACTACCAGTTAAATTAAAGGTCATGCCACTTCTGCATTATGGAGCTCTGGTAGCATAGTGGTTACAAATCAGGCTGCTAACCTCAAGGTCGGCAGTTCGAAACTACCAGCAGTTCCGCGGGAGAAAAATAAGGCATTCTGCTCCCATAAAGATTTATGGCGTTCAGGGTCACTATGAGTCGGAACCGACTCCTCAGTACTTAACATTTTATATATATATATATATATTGTTAGATGCCGTCGAGTTGATGCTGACTCATAGCAACCTTAGGCACAGCAGAACGAAACACTGCCCATTCCTGGGCCAACCTCACAATTGTTGCCACGCTTGAGCCCATTGATGCTGCCACTTGGCCAGTCCATCTTGCTGGGGGTCTTCCTCTTTTTCTCTGATCCTCCACCTTACCAAACAT
>NW_006408645.1:3069204-3070737 GCF_000296735.1 Chrysochloris asiatica | reverse complement strand
GAATACTGATTAAAAAGAATACTGTTACATAGTGTATTTGTGAAAATTAAAATTATTAAGCATCAGTGAACACATCTACATCCTCGGAAACCCCTACACAGAGTTGCTATGAGTCATAACTGACTCAACAGCACTTAACAACAACAAAAATTTGTATAAAGGTGGCTTATAGGAGTCAATTTGTATCTTCTGTGCCTGGAGAATGCCTCTTTTTGCAGCTATCTAGACAATGTGGCTCGCACAATTCCCCTTTGCTCTGGTGCCTCCCCGAGTGGACTAGTCTCCCTTTACCGAAAGCAAGAAGTCCTGAGGGTTTTTTAGGTCTTACACCTGGTAGAAATGAGAGGGCATGATGTGAGTGAGGAAAGTAGGCTGTTGGGTCATTTTCTGTGGTAGTTTGTTAGGGTTCCTAAGCTACTGTCAGAATACGAGGGGCTTTCAAAAAGTTCATGAAGAAATTTCAGTGTTTTCATTCTCTTTTCTACCAACATTTTTTTTTGAACCACCTCATAGTTCAAATGCACTATTGGGTGATACCATTGAATGGTAAATGTGTTATTAAATATTGGGTTTTATTTTAAATGTTGCATTACACATTTTGTGCAGAGTTCTGACTTAGTTTGCTATAGTTGTGATTTAGATTTTCCAGGTGAGTGTTACCTATGCTTTTGTATGTGACTCTAGTAAAGAATTTTCAAATGGATTTAAATATAATAAGGTAGATTATATAACTGATTATATCCAACAGCTGCTCTATGGGAGAAAGATGGGGCTTTCTGTTCCCACAAAGATTTATAAGCCTGAGAAACCCTATACAGGGTCACTGTTGTTGTTGTTGTTATGTGCCGTGGAGTCGGTTCCGACTCATAGCGACCCTGTACAGAGTTTCCGAGGCTGGAAATCTTTACGGGTCACTATGAGTCGGAATTGATGGCACGTAACAACAATATATAATAGATTTTAATTTTGATGGTTTGCAGTATATTATTAGGAGTTTGGTGGCACACTTGAAGGAAATTTTGAAATAATAGCTTTATTAATATATAATTCACATACCCTAAAATTCACCCTTGGTTGTTGTTAAGTGCTGTTGAGTCGGTTCTGACGCATATAGTGACCTTGTATAGGGTTTCTGAGGAGCAGCTGGTGGGTTGGAACAGCTGATCTTATGACTCGATGTCCAGTGTTTCCTGCAGCACCACACCAGTATATTCACATTGTTGTACAGTCATTATTACTGTCTAATGCTGCTGTTTATCTTGTCAGAAAAATTTAATCCATAATGCCATTATATTCTTTGTTCTTTGCTTTTTCATTTAGAAATTTAAGTTTCAAAATCCTGAATGCTGAACTGTCATATACAGTAAACCTGCCAAAAGAAACATGTATAAGCCAGAAACCTGTCAGAGAAGGAACACTAAAATATTTTCCACTAATAGAATCTGACAACCACATGGTTTACTATGCAGGGAATGACAAATTGAAAAGGAATGGTGTTGCATTCATTGTCAAAAAGAACATATCCAGATCAGT
>NW_006408645.1:3066497-3067014 GCF_000296735.1 Chrysochloris asiatica | reverse complement strand
CACCTGACAACAACAACAGAAAGTGATAGAAGTGTGGTAAGACCCGGTCAAAGGCAGGAAATTTGTAAGACCCACAGAGTGGTTACGAATCGGGCTGTGAACCTCAAGGTCAGCAATTTGAAACTACCAGCTGCTCCTGTTGTAAAGATTTACAGCCTCGGAAACCCCGTACAGGGTCGCTATGAGTCAGAACAGATTCCACGGCACGTAACCACCACCACAAAACAAAAACAAAAATCGATCCTAGCAAGTACTAACTCTTACAAGTTTTACTGTGCTGCTCTTAGATTATCTAATTTGCTTTTTTTACAGGCTGCTGTAGGATTTCAGTAAAGTGAAAATCTCATAAATGTTCTTCATGGGAGAGTATAGGTAGCATTTTCTCCAGAATATTGAAATCATATTAAACTAAACGTGAAACGTTCTGATTACAGGTGCAGTTTCTAATATAATTACTGTGACAATAAATGTAGCCCTTTTTCTTTCTCCATATTCTATCATACTGAAATTGCTTTTT
>NW_006408645.1:3063310-3065316 GCF_000296735.1 Chrysochloris asiatica | reverse complement strand
TCAAATGGGTACTGCCTGCAAGTTTGGGTGCTCTTGTGCATCTCCCCTCACTTCATATCAGTTGGATGCTTCATGAAATCACTTTTTATTTGTGAAGAGAATGAGAGAAGAAAGAGGAAAGGAGAAAGAATATGCACATTTTTCCTTTATAGCATTTATAATTAATATCTGTCCACGCTTGTCTATATGTATAGGAACACTGAAAATTTAGTCTATGGTCATAACAACTAATTAAAATGATGGAAACACTACGGTTTTTTTAAAAAAAACTTTTTATTGTGAAGGTTTACAGATCAGATAATCAGTTTTGTATAAAAGACAACTGTACACATGAACCTCACCAGATGGAATATACAGAAATCAAATTGACTACAACTATGGAAAGAGATGGTGGACAAGCTCAACATCTTTAACCAAAACAAGACGAGGGGCAGATTGTGGAACAGATCATTAATTGCTCATACCCAAGTTCAGACTGAAGCTGAAGCAAATCAAAACAAGCCCACGAGAGCCAAAATATGACCTTGAATATAGCCAACCTGAATTTGGAGGTCATCTGAAGAACAGTTTTTTGATGTATTAGGCATTAAAGACTGAATACTTGAGACCTTGTGGGATGACATCAAGAATACCATATAGGGAGAAAGCAAAAGTTCATTAAAAAGACAAGAAAGATGGAAAAAACCAAGATGGATGTCAGAAGAGAGTCTGAAACTTGCTTTCCAGCATAGAGATGCTAAAGCAAATGGAAGAAATGAGGATGTAGAAGAACTGAACAGAAAGGCCCCTTGAGAAAAGAAACTCAAATGTTATAATGAAATGTGCAAGACCTGGAGTTAGAAAGCCAAAAGAGAAGAACACACTTAGCATTTCTCAAGCTGAGGGAACTGTAGAAGAATTTCAAGGCTTGACTTGCCATATTGAAGGATTCTACAGGCAAAATTTTGAACGACGCAGAAAACATCAAAAGAAGATAGAAGGAATACGCAGTGACTGTACCAAAACGCAATGGTTGGTGTTCAGCCATTACAAGAGATAGCATATGATACTGAAGGGAAATGTCCAAGGTGTATTGAAGGCACTGGCAAAGAGCAAGTTTCAGGGAATTGGTGGAAAACAAATGGAAATCTTTCAACAAACTGATGCAGCACTAGAGGCATTTACACGTCTATGCCACGAAATTTGAAAGACAGCTACCTGGTCACCTGATTGAAAGAGATCCATATTGTGCCCATTCCAAAGAGAGGTGACACAACGGAGTGTGGAAATCATTATCCAGTATCATTAATGTCGCATGCAAGTAAAATTATGCTAAAGACAATACAAACAGGGCTGTAACCATACATTGACAAAGAAGTCCAAAAGTTCAGGCCAGTTTCAGAAGAGGGCATGGAACAAGGGATATCATTACTGAAGTCAGATGGATCTTGTCTGAAAGCAGAGAATTCAGGAAAGATGTTTACCTGTGCTCTATTGATTATGCCAAGGCTTTCAGTTGTGTAGATCATGACAAGCTTTGGACAACTTTGTGGAAAATTAGTGCTCCAGAACACTTAATTGTGCTCATGAGGAAGCTGTACATAGACCAAGAGGCAGTTGTTTGAACAGAACAATGGAACACTGCATAGTTTAAAATTAGGAAAGGTGTGCTCTGGGGTTGTATTCTACTTATTCAGTCTGTATGTTGAGCAGATAATATGAGTAGCTGGATAATATGAAGAAAAAATGTGGCATCAGGATTGAAGAAGACAAAATATTTATTTGTGAAGTTCAAAGACCACAGCCTTCAGTATAGGTTGTACCTCAATGTAAAGGAAACAAAAATCCTCACCATTGAGCCAATAAACAACATCCACATAAATGGAGACAAGATTGAAGTTGTCAAAGAGTTTGTTTTGCTCAGATCAGTCATCCGTACTCATGGTGTTATGCCCAGCATTCAGGGTCCCCAAAGACCACCAAGGAGCCGACACCGATGCAAGTGCACAAGGGTTGTTTATTCAAGC
>NW_006408645.1:3054588-3062175 GCF_000296735.1 Chrysochloris asiatica | reverse complement strand
ATCAACACTTATGGAAGCAGCAGTCAAGAAATCAAACAACATATTGCATTAGGCAAATCTGCTGCACAAGACCTTTTTAAAGTGTTGAAGAGTAAAGATGTCAGCTTGAGGACTAAGGTGCCCCTGACCCAAGCCATGGTATGTATTTGGTCCATTCAGTTTGATTCCTGTGTGTTCCATCTGGTGAGGGCCATATGTATAGTCACGATTGATGTTGTTTTAAAAAAAGTATTTGCAGTGAATAAGTCATTGGTCTGGCAAAATTCTATCATGCAATTTCCAGGAACATTTTTATCACCAAGGCCATGTATTCCAACTACTGGTATTTCCTGTGTTTCCAACTTAAGTATTTCATTCACTAGTAATTATCAGTGCATCTTGATTGTGTGTTTGATTAGTTTCAGACTGAAGACATTGGTAGAATACTTCAGTTTCATCATCACTGGCTTTAGTGGATGGTGCATAAATTTGAATAATAGTGGTCTTCCTTTTAGGCATATAGATATTATCACAGACAGCGTTGTAATTCAAGACAGATCTTGATATATTTTTTTTGATGTTGAATAAGCTGCCTTCTTCATTGTACATCAAGATCTTGAATTTTATTTTGATTATGAGTGTGACGCCTTTCTTCTCTGTCATTGCTGGCATACTAAATCATGATTACCATAGTCACAGTGGCCAACACCAGTCCATTTCAGACCACTAATCCCTAGGAAATTGATGTTTATGTGTTTCATTTCATTTGTGACCACTTCCAATTTTTCTACATTCAAACTTCATGCATTTCAATTTCCAATTATTAGTGGATTTTGCAGCTGTTTCTTCTCATGTTGAGAGTTGTGTCTTATCAGCAAGTGAAGGTCCTGAAAGCTTTGCTCCATTCACTCTATTAGGGTCAGCTCTCCCTTGAGAATATAACTCTTCCTCAGACATGTTTTTAATGTCTTCTAACCTGAGGTACTCATCTTCTGTCACTATATCTGACAGATTTCTGCTGCTATTCATAAGGTTTTCAGTGGCTAACCATTTAGAAGTGCTTTGTCTCTTCTCATTCCTAGTCTGCCTTTATCTGGAAGTTCTGCTAAAACTGGTCTACCATTGGTGACCATGTGGGTATTTAAAATACAGATGGTATAGCTTCCAGCATTGTAGTAACATACAAGTCACCACAGAACAACAAACTGACAGATGAGTGATGGTCCTGGCAACCACTAATCTCTTCTCCTTCTCTCATTTAAATAACACTCATGAAATAATAACACTATTATTTCATGAGTGTTATTTAAATGGAGTCAAAGTATATAACTTTGAGATTTTTTTTTCATTAGGCAGAATGCTTTTGAGGTCATCCAAGTTATTGAATGTAAAGGAATTCTTTTTTTATTGCTTGGTGTGGTGGTGGTGGTTATGTGCTGTGGAGTTGGTTCCAACTCAGAGCGAGCTTGCATAGGGTTTCTGAGGCTGTAAATGTTGATTCCAGGAGCAGAAAGCGTCATCTTTCTCCCATAGAATGGCTGACAGTTTTCAAATTGCTGAGACCGTAGTAGCTCACCTCGTAATCACTACACTTCCAGAGCTCATTTTTGCTTAATAGTTGGAAAAATAATGTGGGGGCAGTTTCTGACCTACTCTCTAAGGAGAATAAAAATCAGTAGCCCAACCCAGAGACAGGGACATGGCCACAGAAGACTAGAGCAGAGAGTGAAGCATATAGCTGATAAGAAGTAAGGAGAGATGCACAAGAACACCCACACTTGCAGATAGTACCCACTTGACCAGGCTTCAATGGCTGGACGATCTGAACTTGACTAGAAGAAGGGAGAGGAAAAAAAAAGACTAATCCTCTACAATTTGATGAACTTAACCTATACTTACGGATGTAGTAGCTCAAAGGAGGGAACAAATCTTGACAGCAAGGATCATTCTCACTCCCTTGGTACACAGGGTTGACAGGGATGGGCAATTTAGACATTGGGTACCTAAAATGGAAGGGCTACAAAGGCACAAAGTGACTGGTTTACAAGTTTTTAAGAGGGAGTCCAGTTTCAGAGGGTGCGGGAGAAGGTAAGACTCTCCACTGATTGGTTTCCAACCTGTCTGGATGGGGCTGATGAAAGGAGATGCAGGTAAGACTCTTGTGGTTCAATAGTGAATAATTGCTATGAGGAATGATTGAGTGTTGGAAATGTAAAGACCTTTTGTAACAAAAGGTGGGCACTGGTTGATTTTACAGCCCAGGAGTGGAGGCCCCTGGGACCATCAAGGGAGAAGAGTGGAGTGCGGTACCCTACCCAGGGAAGCAGTGACATCAGAGATGGAGGCAGAGATGATGATGTGGAGGGATGGAACAGCTGGGGACTCTGGACTCAGGAAGGGAGAGGGGCTGTAGGCTGCCGGCCAGGGGGCAGGATTGTAGGGTGTACCCTTTGGTTGTTTGATGATGCATGCGGGGGATTGTAGTCATTGCAATGAAACAGAATATGATAGGGTGAATATAAAGCTTATGTTCTCCCATGTAAACTACCACTTAATTCACAATAAAAACTTAAAAAAAAAAAAAAATCAGTAGCCCAAGGCCAATTGCTATGAGGTCAGACTACTCTTACCAACATAACAGTTTGGACTGCAACCTTCTTCCCCTCCCCAAGCACTCTGTACTTGGCTGCTAGATTTGTTAATTTGTTGCAATGGCCACACATATTTCACATATCATATTCATAGTTATGGGCCTTATTAGGGGAATAACAGGTTACAGTGAGTTCAACCACATTCCATAGACTCCTGTTGACCTGGAGATGAGAGAGAGTAGAGGAAGGGCTGGTTGGTCCAAAGTGTGGTGAGACCAGGGGACACCTGTGCCCATGGACAAAGACATAGCCACGGAGGGCTAGAGCTGAGAGTGAAGCATCCACCTGATAATGAAGTAAGGGGAGATGCACAAGAACACCCAAACTTACAGACCTAGACTCGATGGCTTGGTCGTCAGAACTTGACTAGAGGAAGATTAAAAAAAAATTTTTTTTGATAAAGGAAAGAAGGGTAAATTGGTACAATTTGATGAACTTGACCTATACTCATGGATGTAGTAGCTCAAAATACCAACACAGAGGGAAGGCGTCTTCACATCAAGTATCAATGCTGTGCTCTCTGTATACAGGTTAGATAGGGACAGGCAACTTAGTCATTGGCTACTACCTAAAATGAGGAGGTGATAAAGACATTAAGTGACTGGTTTACAAGTTTTCAAGACGGAGTTTGGTTTAAGAGTGTGTGAGGGAAGATAGAGTCCCCACTGAATAGCTTTTATCTTGTGCTGTTAACTGGAGGTTTTGTTTTGCCCCCTTTGAACATTTTACTGTGCTTTAGAGGGAAGTTTACACATCAAATTAGTTTTCCATTCATCTTTAATACAAATTGTTCATGAAACATTGGTTGCAATCTTCTCAATGTGTCAGTGCTCTCCCCATATCCATGTTGGGTACCCTGTTTTCTTTTGTCCAGTTTACTTTCCTCTCCCTGCTATCTAATCTTTGTTTTGTCTATGTGGCCCTTTTGGTCTTGTATCCTTGATTGTTCTAAGGAGCACATTTCTCATGGGTTGTGTTGTTTGTTTTACCGGCAAGTTTCTTATTTGGTTGAGAGGTGGCCTCCGAGAGTGGCTTTATTTCCAAGACAGAAGGGTGACTCTGGGCAATAGTCTCAGGTTCTTCCTGTCTGACCAGTAACTCTTTTTATGACTTTGAGTTTTGTTCTATGTGTCTCTCCCATTGTAACAGGGACCTTCTATTCCCTGGTTAAATGGTTGCTAGTGGTAGCTGGATACCATCTAGTTCTTATTTGTTTACTTCCAGTTTAAGGAGGCTGTGGTTCATGTGGGCCATTATTCCTTTGGACTAACTGCTCTCTTGACTTTGGTTTGTAATAAACCCATGCATGTGTATGAACTAGAACTCTATACATGCAGCACATACAAATATGAATGTAGAAAAATCCACAACTATACCCTTGGATAGATGCATGTGGGTGTATTCTAGTATGACTTCTTAATTATTTAGCATACATAGCTACTAAAATATCCACTTACAAATTATTGTTCATTATTGCTACAACTGCCTTGAGTATGACTACCATTCTGGATCTTGAGGCTCTGTTTGGGTGTCTAATGATGGTGCCAGGATGCCCTGGGCCATTGATGCTGGCCTCAAAGGACCTTGGGCAGCCCAAGATGAGAGCCATACCCTGGAACCCCATGCCCTGGATTCTGGGGAGCCTGGAGAGTAGCCTACAGGCTGCAATGCTGGCGGGAACCGGAGTCTTCTACCTCCAGAAGCTGAGAGTGCAGCTCAGTTTGGCAACTTAGGCAGCGCCTTGCTTCTGGGCAGTGGGATGCATTGGGATTGGTGGTCAGAGTGGGCTGTACAGCTTTGCTTTTCTGAGGCCTCACTCAGACCTTGGGAGGGTAAGACCATTAACTGGGAAAACTGCATCCTCTCTGTGTCCTGAGTTGCTGGGAACTGACCTGGATCTTGTAGGAGCTGCTGAGGTTCAGTAAAATGGAAACAAGTCCACGAGAGCCCAAATATGACCTTGAATATATCCCACCTGAATTTAGACATCGTCTGAAGAACAGATTTGATACATTAAACACTTAAAGACCAGAAGAGTTGTGGGATGACATCAAGAACATCATACAGGTGTTGTTGTTAGGTGCTATCGGGGTGGTACCGACCCGTAGCCAACCGTTTGTCAAGAGATAGCATATGATCAAGAGCCAATGATACTGAAGGAGGAAGTCCAAGGTACATTGAAAGATTTGGCAAAGAACAAGTCACCAGGAATTGATGGAATAAAAACTGAACTCTTTCAAGAAAGTGAGGTGACACTGGAGGCATTCACTCATCTATGCCAAGAAGTTTGGAAAACACCTATCTGGCCGACTGATTGGAGGAGATCCATATTTGTGCCCATTCCAAAGAGGTGCCTCAATGGAATGCGGAAATCATTGGGCAATATTTCTGAATATTCCGTGCAAGTAACGTTTTACTAAAAGTAATACAGAAACGGCTACAAGCATACAATGACAGAGAACTTCCAGAGGTTCAGTCCAGATTCAGAAGAGGCCGTGGAATGAGGCATATCATTGCTGACGTCTGATGGATCTTGGCTGAAAGCAGAATATCAGAAAGATGTTTAGCTGTGCTTTATTGACTATGCAAAGGTTTTCGATTGTGTGGATTATGACAAGCTATGGACAACTTTGCAAAGTATGAGTATTCTGGAACACTTAATTGTGCTCATGAGGAATCTGTACCTGGACCAAGAAGCAGTTGTTCGAACAGAACATGGGAACACTGAATGGTTTCAAATTAAGAAAGGTATTCGGCAGGGTTGTATTCTTTCACCATACTTATTCAACCTGTATACTGAGCCAATAATCTGAGAAGCTGGGTTCTATGAATTAAAACGTGGCATCATGATGGGAAGAAGACTCATTAACAACCTGCGATATGCAGATGATACCTTGCTGAAAGTGAAGAGGAGTTAAAACATTTATCGATGAAGATCAAAGAGCACAGCCTTCGGTATGGATTGCATCTCAATGTGGAGAAAACAGAATCCTCACCACTGAGCCAATAAACATTCTTACCAACAGAGCAAAGATTGAAGTTGTCAAGAACTTCATTCTTCTTGGATCAGCTATCAGCACTCATGGAAGCAGCAGTCAAGAAATCAAATGACGTATTGCATTAGGCAAATCTGCTGCACAAGACCTTTTTAAAATGTTGAAGAACAAAGATGTCAGTTTGAAGACTAAGGTGTGCCTGACCCAAGCCATGGTATTTTCAATAACCTTATACGGATGCAAAAGCTGGACAGTGAATAAGGAAGACCATAGAAGAATTGATGCTTTTGAATTATGGTGTTGGAGGAGAATATTGAAAGTGCCATGGGCTGCCAAAAGAACAAACAGATCTGTGTGGGAAGAAGTGCAGCCAGAGTACTCCTTGGAGGCCAGGATGGCCAAACTTTGTCTCTCATACTTTGGACATATTGTCAGGAGGGACCAGTCGCTGGAGAAGGATATCATGTTTACTAAGGTGGAGGGTCAGAGAAAAAGAGGAAGACTCCCCTGCCCCCAAGCAAGATGGATTGGCAAAGTGGCAGCATCAATGGGCTCAAGTATGGCAACGATAGGGAGTTTGCCCAGGATTGGGCAGTATTTCGTTCTGCTTTGCATAAGGTCGCTATGCGTCGGCACCGACTTGATGGCTACTAATAACAACAGTAAGAACAATAGTACAGATGGAGTCCTGGTGGTGGTTATGTGCCGTGGAGTTGGTTTTGACTCCTAGCAACCCTTCATAGGGTTTTACTGGGTGTAAATGTTTACTGGAATAGAAAGCCTCATCTTTCGCCCACAGAACCTTTAGGTAGTTTTGAACTGCCGACTGTAAGATTAGCAGCCCGACTTGTAACCATTGTGCTACCAGAGCTGCTAACTACGAGGCTGGCAGCAAATCTGCAGGAGAAAGATGAGGCTTTCTTTTCCCCTAAAGAAACCCTTTACAGGGTTGCTGTGAGTCGGAACTGACTCCACAGCACATAACAACAACAACAACAACAAAGTTTTATTGCCTTGCTATGACTTGGAACCGACTCAGTGCACTTAATAACGATGACATTGCAACACATATGATATCCCTCCCACAGCAAACTCTACTCAACTGGGTGCCGTCATTTATTGCAATGGTCACACAGAATTTAGACATGCTTAGGTAGCTCCTCTCAGTTAAGTACCTGGAGGCACCCCATTCTTCAAGTAAGTCTCCTTCTAAAAGTCACTCAGCTTTACTTGCTCCATAGGCTGGGTGCCCATCGCTCTGCTCTCTCTTGTGCTTTTGCTGCCTCTGCTCCTCTGCCACTCCTCCAGTTTGCAGTTTTCTTTTTGCTGGGTCAAGGTGGTTCAATGTGCAGGAATCTTGGGATCCAAAAGATGCAGTCCACTCCTGACTCTTCTTTGATGGCAATGAGATCTCCCACTCCTGCTTCACAGAGGACTCATTGTATACATGTTAGAACTCCGAGTTTTTACAATCACAGTTTACTCTGTTAACCATTCACAACTGTCATTTTGTCATTTTGTCATCATCTTTTCCCACCTTCTCCTACTCAGATTCATCAGGGTAAAAATATTGTTTGGTGGACTTTAGAAGACTATGGGTAGAAGTACACTACAATTAGTACTGTTGTTGCAAGATTATACTCATGTATGTTATAGAATTTATCCTCTGTTGTTTTTAAGTTGCTGTTGACTTGGTTCCGACTCATAGCAACCCTATGCCCAACAAAACAAAACACAACCCACTCCTGTGCCAACTTTACAGTGATGTTTGAGCCCATTGATGCTGTTACTGTGTCAGTCTATCTCATGGGGGATCTTCCTCTTTTTCTCTGACCCATCGTTTTACAAGCATTATGTCCTTCTCCATTATGTCCGATGGATCTTGGCTGAAAGCAGAGAATATCAGAAGGATGTTTACCTGTGCTTTATTGACTACGCAAAGGCTTTCGATTGTGTGGATC
>NW_006408645.1:2993602-3053618 GCF_000296735.1 Chrysochloris asiatica | reverse complement strand
GTGAGGTTGGCCCAGGATCGGACATTGTTTCGTTCTGCTGTGCATGGGGTTGCTATGAGTCGGTTCCGACTTGATGGCACCTGACAACAACAACATGTCCTTCTCCAGGAACTGTCTTCCTGATAACATGTCCAAAATACAAGAGACGAAGTTTCCTTGCCCATCCTCCCTTCTAAGAAGCATTCTGGCTTTACTTCTTCCAAGACAGATTTGTTTGTTCTTCTGACAGTCCGTGGTACTTTTAATATTCTTCAGTATCGTAATTCAAATGCATCAATTCTTCTGTGATCTTCCTTATTCATATAAGGCTATTGAAAATACCATGGCTTTGTTCAAGCACACCTAGTTATGTGCCGTTTGGTAGGTTTAATAGAGATCCTGTGGAGGGTTTACAAGGAGAGGTTGGTGGGTTTGAACTGCCGACCTTGTGATTCACAGTCCAGTATTGATCCTGCAGTGCCACACCAGGCGTCCATTTTTATGATGGGCACTTTAAAATATTTGTTTTTAGGTGCCGTGGAGTCGGTTCTGACTTAGTGACCTTGAACATGGTTTCTGAGGCTGCAAATCTTTACGGGAGTAGAAAGCCTCATCTTTCTCCCGTGGAACAGCTGGTAATTTCGAACTGCTAGCGTAGTGGTTACCAATCGGGCTGCGAACTTTTAAGGTCAGCGGTTCGAAACTACCAGCTGCTCCGCGGGAGAAAGATGAGGTTTTCTACTCCCATAAAGATTTACACCCTCGGAAACCCTGTACAGGGTCGCTATGGGTCGGATCTGACTTGACGGCGCATAACAACAACAACAGCCCGATTCATAACTACTATACTACCAGAGCTCCTATATGTTAGGTAATTCTAACACCTGATTCATCTTAGTGTTGATAGGTTGATCTCTGTGTTTGTATATAGTCTTAGCTCATTTATGTTGGGTTTTTCTTGTTTTTTTGGTATGACAGAAATTTTCTATTTTCATGTATTTTGTGGGTATTATATTAGGAGATTCTTCTTTCTTTTACTGTGGTTAAGTATTTGTAACAGAACATTTGCCATTTCAACAGTCTTCGCATGTACGGTTTGGTGATTAAATTCAGCATATTGTTATATCATCACTCTTTCCTGTTCCCATATTTTCCCATCAGCCTTAATCAGAAGTTCATTGCCTCCCGAGTCCTCCTTTCCTCCACCCTTTTGCCTGCACCTGGTAACCACTAAGAAACTTTGGTCTCTATTGTTGTTAAGCGCCATTTAGTTGGTTCTGACTCACAGTGACCCTATATAGGGCTTCCAACCTTGGATTAGTAGTCCAGTGCTTATCCTACAGCATCACTCCAGGACTCCACACACGTTCCTATTTTAAACAGTCTCTTGATCCTGTTTGAGTCTTCTGTTTAAGCAGGAGTCCTTTGGTGATGCAGAGTGCTTAGTTGTTAGCCCGAAAGATGAGGTTCAAGTGCACCCAGAAGCACCTTGGAAGAAAGATCTGGCAATCTACTTCTGAAAAAGCAGTTTTACTCTGATGTACATGGGGTCACCATGAGTCAGGGTTGACTTGACAGCACCGGATTACACTATTTCAATTTAATGTGTTGGCCGTCATTTACAACATGAGCCACAACTCCTATGACATGTTAGTTTTCAGAATGCTATTTTCTTCTGCTTTGTTCTTTTGGCTCTGCTGGAGATCCTGTTTGATCTTTCCAAGTGTTTCCTGGGCTGACTATTGGGCTTGGGGCCCAGGCCGTGCTGCTGTTTACAGCAGATCAGCTCAACACTGTCCCTCTTATATGACAGGGTCCTACTTGTCATTGTGGTGAATCTGGCCAATTGCTTTTGGAGATGTGGGATAAGATCCCACTGGTGCATAATGCTATGGTGGATGGGACCCACCACTGTCCTGAGTAGGCATTGAGGATTCTTATCTCCTTATTAGGTCTATCCTAGGATATCTTTTTTTTTTTTTTTGTCTTCAGGCCTTTGAGCAGAGTCAGCAGGCTTTTCTTGTTTACTTATTTGTTTTATTTTTGTCTATGCCTTTTGGTGGTTCCTAGTTGCAGGTCTCTCTCGGGCCCAGTTCAGAATATATGGGAGATAAAAAGAAAACCAACTTAACCCACCTCAAGTTCTGAGGTCCCGCTTCAGTGTACCATTTTCTTTCTGTCTATTAGAGCCCTGTAATGATGGTCTGTAGAATTATTTGTAGACTGTTTACTTGTTGTTAAGTGCTGTGGAGTTGGTTCCAACTCATAGTCACCAGGCATAGGGTTTGTGAGGAGTGACTGGTGGGTTTAAACCACTGACCATATGGTTCAGTCCTGTGCTTATCCTATATAGCATCACACATGACTCCTTTTACTTGTTATTAGTGCCGGCGATTCTGTTCCAGCTCATAGTGACCCTGTATAGGGTTTCTGGGGAGATCTAGTGGGTTTGAACTGCTGACCTTGTAGTTTGTAGTCCAGTACTGATCTTACAGCACCACACCAAGAGTTCCTACTTGTACTTGGAGGGACCAAAGATCCAAACCCACTATTTCTGATTCAATACTGAGTCATAGTAACTCCATAGGACAAAGTAGAATTGCCCTATAGTGTTTCCAAGGCCATAAACCTTTACAGACTCAGACTGCCACCACCAGGGCTCCTGTGCTCTGGTGCAGGGAAATGTGGGCCTGTGCCATCTTGTCCTAGATTCAGAAAACTAACAATCTATAATTTTTTGTTTGCACTGGTATTGGCAACTCTGTGACGTGTTCAAGGCTTTTCCTCTTACTGGTGTTCTACCCTGTACAATGTTTTTTTACGTCGCTCCACATAGGAACAAGATAAGGATTCCTCATATGTTTGGGTGGGAAATAGGAGTGTCATATTTTTACCTAATTATCCATTTATTTAATTATAGGAAGTGGAGCAACTGCTGTGGTCCAAGCAGCGTATTGTGCCCCTAAGAAGGAGAAAGTGGCAATCAAACGGATAAACCTTGAGAAATGTCAGACTAGCATGGATGAACTCCTGGTATGCACATCTCCTGTTTCTTATTTATAAAGATATCAGTCACTGCTGTAAATGTCATTTTAGAGTTTTTGTTTTGTTTACCAAAAGAAAAAAAAAACACAAGATTTGTGATGTCTTCATTGTTGTTAAGTGCCATCAAGTTTGGTTCCAACTCATAAGGACACTGTATAGGGTTTTCAAAGAGCAGCTGGCGGGTTTGAACCACTGACCTTGTGGTTAGCAGTGCAGTGCTTATCCTACAGCACCATACCAGTACTCCAGTGTCTTCATGAAGTATTGTTTATTGTAAAATTTATAAAACCATAGAAGTAGAGAAGAAAACTAGTTTTATGAGTGAGCTTAAAAAAGTCCATGGAAGTTATTTTTTTAAATTGCATTGTTCCATGATTTTTTTGAAGCCTCCTTGTAGTCCTGTCACTGAGATTAACTTTGCTCTAAATATGTTTTTCAATAATGTAACCATATACTTGATTTTAGCATCTTGGGTGGGACAAGTGGTTTGTGATTGTCTGTTACTAAAAGGTTATCAATTTGAACTGACTCAGACGCTTCCTGAGACAACAGCCCTGGTGATCTGTCTCCACGGGATTGGAGGGAAGAAAACCCTCTGCAGTAATTCTCCTCTGTAACACATGGTGGTGCCACAAGTTGGCACTTATTCAACCGCAGCTAACAATACACTTGTTCTTTTCATTGAACAATTTATCATAGAAATTTTTGTGTCTGTCAAAAGGATGAATATTTTTTTCAGTGAAGGACAATTAGGTAGACCACAGTTTATTTAACCTATTCTCTGATACTAGATAACTAACTTGTCTCCTCTTTTTGCTGTTATTATCAATACTTCTCTGTTTATTTAAAATAATATATACTTGTGATTTCTGGGTCAAATGGAATATCCTTTTGAAAGCGTTTTGGCCTGCTGAAATCTTGTTACCAAAATTTAGTTTGAATTTATAGCTGATGAGACAAATGTATTTCTTTCAGAGTTGGTAATGCATGAACTGAAGTTTTAGGATGAGTAGAAAACCATCTCAATAAACACACTTTGGATTAGAAAAACAAAAAACAAAAAGAAATCCTTTTTGATGATCTTGAATTTACTGATAGCAATAGTGGGTATTTGAACATCAGTGATGATAAAAGAAATCTGTCCATTATAAACTATTTTTGTTAAAGAAAAACATTTTTTTTTACCTATACATTAAAACTGGATTTTGAGAAGCCCACTCTGAATACTTGTAATTTTTTGTAACCCGTCAGGGTACTGTAAAGTCTTACGGTTTCTATTTTACAACTAAAGAAATGGGCTCGCAGTTTAACTAACTTGACTAGTTCTTGTAATGATGATACTAGCAGTAGTCTTCTTTTCAGTTCTGGACACTTCATTTTCAACCTCGTAACATTGCTGCAAGGTAGGTAGTAGCTCCATTTTAAATCTGAGGGAAGTAAATGATACATGTGATGGAGTCTTGATTAAAAATAAGGGTTCATCCCTATCTTTTTAAGTATATAGTTTTGTTGTTAGTGCCGTTGAGTTAGTTCCAACTCTTAGCGACTTTGTATAGGGTTTATGAGGAGAAGCTGGTGGGTGTGAACTGCTGATCATACAATTAACTTGTGGTCAGTTCATTGTTTATTTTTCAGCACCACACTAGGATTCCAAAACTGTTAAAATCTTAGTTCAAAAGTAGAAAACATATTGCTTCTTCTCAAATACCATTTGATAATCTTAAAATTAATATTTTGCTACTACATTAGGGCCTTGCTTTTGGAGGATTGTTAATTTGTTATCATTTAGTAAAAGGAAAAAAAATGCTTGGCTCTCTATAATTTTTCCCATGTTTCAATAAACTTTACATTGCAAATAAAATGAATATGTATTAAAACATTAAAGCAGACAATATTTATGTATGGTACATAAGTGAAGGGAAAAAGTGATTTTTAATAAACCAAATTTAGAATAATTAATTTAAAAACAAAAACAAAAACAAAAAACAAGCAGATATGATTTCACTAGACCTTGAAGAACCATCAGGACTGTAAAAATCCCTGATTTTCTTTTGTTTGTGGTATCAGGACCTGGTCTATGGGACACTGAAGTCTGTCTCAGTGCCAAGGGGTATGTTGCTGATGGATGAAGCCCCTTTTTTTTTTTTTAAATGATCATACTAAACTTTTCATAATGTGGTTTAACATTTTCTTTTTAAAGCTATCTTTATTATAATGCCAAAAGGTTGCTCTGGGTACACCAAAGATTGCTGATATAAACTGGAACTATGTGTGTATCAAGTATGACAGTTATTAGTGAGGGGCAGTGTATATCCTTACTGTCTTTGGTCAAATGTTTGCCAACCTTTGCTTTGAGTGACAGGAAAGTCAGCTATCAAATCTTATCTTTAGACATTTTGCTGAGAGACTTTTTTCTAAGAAAGAACACCTGTGCATTGTTTTTAAAAGTTTCTCTGCACTGACAGATGATAGAACTAGATAGACAAACACTTGAGGATGGGATATCAAGGGACTTATTTCTCTTTCTTTCCACCACAAAGGACTCAGGAGAGGTGCCACATACTCTGAAAGTAGTAGGAAGAAAAGAGCTAATTGTGAAGATAGAGGGCTTGTGGAGATGTTTGTAGACTGGCAAGCAAGGTTGGGCAAGCTTTTAAATGGCAGAGAGGAAGACCCTTGATATATATATCTAGAAGGCAAGGCAATAAACAGGGTGCCTGGAAGCCAAGAGGGTGGGAATCGAATTCCTGTTGGGGAGCTAGAAGGAAATGGTATTTAGGTTGATATTAGAAGGAAGAGAAGAATAAGCTAGGCAAAGATGGTTGTTTTTGTTGGTGTTAAGTGCCATTGAGTTGGTTCCGACCCATAGCTACCCTGTGTAGGATGAGCTTGAACCACCAACCTTGCAATTCAGACGGCTTTTCAGTGTGCCGTATTAACCCACAGCGCCACACTAGAATGGTGGAGTGGGTTAAAAGCAGAGGGAACTGTAGGAATAAATGTCTGGAGCCACTTGAAGTTTATTTTGGCTGGGTCATGGGACTGGATCATGAGACTAGTGAGGTAAGCAGGGCTTGATTCACACATAACACATGTTATCACACCAGATGTAATTTAAATTCATAACTGAAATAGACTAGCTTAGACATTGGCTCATGTTTCTACATTGAATTTTAAGACCTTGTATCTAGTTAGAATGTTTCTCTTTAGAATGACAATTATTGTCATACAGCAGTGGGATGAAGTAATATTCTGTTGCATGTATAGATTTTGCAAAAACAAGCAAACCAGAAACACCTGCCATTTATGAACCTGTGAAAACCAGATTTCCCCAAATGGCTCTTAAAAAGTATTTTGGAGTAAGAATAAATGTACCAATGACGGCCTCTTGTGCTATTCTGTTGTGTGACAAATAGTGCATATTTCTAGTTTCAAAGATTACTAATGCAATGACTGAAAGAGTAGCTCCAGAATGGACTGAGGGAAGCCGATGGCAGTTGGCTTCTTTGTTGTTGTTTAAGTGTTCTTATAAAGATCAGAGCCATGGAGATCTCAGGAAGGTTGACATAGTATTGAGATTCCAAATCTGGATTTGCTAATTTGTAATGTACCCTAATATTGGAATCTTGGTGGGGTGCTGTGGACTAATGCTTTAGACTGCAAAGTCATTTGAACTGCAAGGTCGGTGGTTAAAGCTCACCAGCTGCTCCTTGGAAACCCTATACAGGGTTGCAATGAGTTAGAATCGACTCAGCAGCACTTAACAACAACAACAACAACGTTACGCTGTAGGGTAAGCATTGGCTAACCACAAGGTCAGTAATT
The DNA here is from genome assembly GCF_000296735.1 of Chrysochloris asiatica. Classification (NCBI taxonomy): domain Eukaryota; kingdom Metazoa; phylum Chordata; class Mammalia; order Afrosoricida; family Chrysochloridae; genus Chrysochloris; species Chrysochloris asiatica. The sequence continues at coordinate 3,046,769 of NW_006408645.1, read as the reverse complement.
CAACCCCACATGTCACTCCTCAAAAACCTTATACAGGGTCGCAATGGGTTGGAACTGACTAAGTGGCACACAACAACAAATACCAGTTAGTGTTTTTGGCATGCATATAATCAATTATCGGAGTCCTGGTGTGACGCTGTGGGTTAATGCAGCAGACTGCAAAGCCATTTGAACTACAAGGTCGGCAGTTCAAGTTTACCAGCTGCTCCTCGGAAACCTTATTACAGGGTCACTATTTGTCTGAATTGACTCCATGGCACTGAATAACAACAACATAATCAATTACCATGCTTTTTTTTTTTCTTTGTAGAAAGAAATTCAAGCCATGAGTCAGTGCCATCATCCTAATATTGTGTCTTACTACACATCTTTTGTGGTAAAAGATGAACTTTGGCTAGTCATGAAGCTGCTAAGTGGAGGTGAGTAGAATACAATAAAATGTTAATGTCTTTGGGTTCCAAAGCAATTAAAAAGGCTTTTTTGTTGTTTTGTTTTTCTATCCTGGTTTAGTTTTCATAGACATTTACATTTGAGGAGATACTAAGAATATAATATCTCCTAGAAGTTAACAAGTAGTTAATATGTTTGTCTGCTTAACTGAATTTGGCAGTATGAGTCTACCCAGAGATAATCTTCAAAGAAAGTCCTGAGAGTTTAGTTTACAGCCATTGAAAGCCCCATAGACCACATTTCAGCTCTTGACCCCCATGGGTTGCCATGAATTTGGGTTGACTCAATGGCAGCTGGTTACTGGTTAAAGATGCTAGTATCTAAGCTGAGACAGGCTGCACACATTGTGTTTAGTTGTCATACCTCTTAAACCTGTCTTAATCCACAATTGTTCTCTGTCCCTTCCTCCCTTCCATGACATAGATTTGAAGGATCTCGTCAAGTTAACTTTTAGAATGTCTCACGTTTTGGATTTATCTGATTATTTCACCTTTTGTGGTATTTAACCTAATTCTATTTTCCTGTATTTCTTACCAATTGAAAATTGGATCTTGATTGGATTCAAATTGACCATCTTGGACAGAATACTTTGTAGATGGTGCTGTATACTCCACATTGCTTCACATTTGGAAGCATTTGCTATCTAATTTTATCTTTAATAGTGATGTTAATTTTGATTACTTAAGATGATCATAGTTAGATCTCTCCATTGAAACTTTTCTCTTTGTAACTAGCAAGTAATCGGTGAGATGAGCATTTTGAGTATCAAGTTGTCTTTCAGTCTTTTATCCAATGATTTTAGCATTCTTTTTTCATTAGAGACTGCAAAATGTTGATGTTTCTTATTTTAGCATTTCTTTTGCATTTATAAAGTGGCGTTATTCCTATGAAGAGTATTTGTGCCTTATCAAGTTCAGCTCTTTATACTAGAATTCTTTTGAAAAAGGATAAGGATAAGTACTTGATAGTATTTTTAAGTACCAATGTTTCTGAAAGATATGGTATGCTAGTCTCTTCCAGTGGTAGTAAATGAAAGGTTCCCTCTCTCCCCTTTTATCATTTGGATAGGGCTTTTGCTTTTTGAATATCATTATGGACTTAAAGAGTTTTATATATTCATTATCTTTTAGTCAATTATACTCTATTTTAGATGCTTAAATTGTCTAACATTTTGTCATTTGAGATTCATGCCAGCTCGTACTTAAATCCTTTTGACCGGAACTCATCAGTCTTTGATTACTTTGTTGCTTTATAGTTTAAGATTTCCTAGGCTCACTTTTAAATTCTTTTTCCCAGACAAGAATCAACTAATTGTCTGAGGAGCTCTGGTAGTTGAGAAAGCATAACTTAGATGCTTCGGTTGCTTATTGCTTCTATGGTGTTAGTGGTGCTATTGCTCCTAGACATACATTCTTAGTTGATGGAACTTGGAAATATAGTTTATTTTTAAAAATCATGATTTGGCATTAATATCTCTAAATAAAGTTTAACAGTAAGGCTTTAAAACTTCTTTAATATTATACCCAAATCTCTTTTCTCTTACACAGAAAAATCTTTTGATCCCTCAATATTAACATAATTATTTATGTGCTTTATTCTATAATACACAGTTACTTCTACCTTAGTCTTTACAATAAAATGTAAGTATGGCTGGATACAAACAGTGGGCCCTTGGCGTGTTTAGAGTGAACATTTTGTTCTTTGCCTCGAGGCCCATTTATGTAGTAAATGAGTCATTTTTCCAAGGCATGGATTTGATTTATTTGGCCAAGTTGACAGGACTAGTGAGTGAAGGCACAACCTGGCTTGCTTATTATGTATGACTGGGCTTCATGGTGTGGGCTTGAATGTTTTTTTTTGTGGGATTTTTGTTGTTGTTGTTTTTTCCATTTTAGAAGATAAGGCCCAGAAAGAAGAATCCATGGTTGTTTCATTTGAAATTTTGATAATGTACCTTGTTGAACACCTTACATCCCCAGAGAAACTGTAAAGGAAAGAACATGGACTTTAGAGTTAAATTTCAACTTTTCTTCTTAAAAATTATACATTGGGGCTTCAAAAAGTTCATGGAAAAATGGAGGAATTACAAGATAATAGATTTTTTTCCCTTTAACTTTTGAAGCCCCCTTCATATATCATTGGGCAAATGATTTGAACTATTTGAACCATTTTTGTGTATGTTAAATGAGAATTCCTTTCTGTGTTTCTGGGTATTTGTGAGGAATACATGAGATGATGTGTTTTTATGTAAAGCATCCACAGTCTTGACATGTAGTAGGTGCACAAGAAATTTTAGTCATTAATAATAAATACTATTTACTATTAAATACATAAATCCCTTGCTATTTGATGCTTTTCAGTGTAGCCAGAATCACCTTTTTGTTTCAATCCCATTAGTGACACTCTGGAGAAACTGGATTGCTTTGTTAAAGGCCCTGTTCATATGATGGTTGGAAGCCTTGCTAACACCAACCACCTTTCAAGATGGTGGTCAAGCATGGTTCTTTCAGTATGGACAGATATGGGAGTATTAGGTAATACTGTATCTTTCATTATTGATCACCTATAGCATAATTTTCTTTGTCATTTACAAAAATGCATAATCCAAAGTATTAAATGTTTTGTGAAAAAGTTCTCTGATTAATAGAAATAAATTGCTTAATTTTTTCATCCATACCTGTATGACAGCCCAGCCTTGCTGCTACTCCTAAACAGAATGACTCTTTTTGTTGTATACTTTTTTTTTTAAGAATCCCTGTTCATCTTTATGTGAGTATATATTACAGTCACAGAAGGAGCAGGATATCTAGCTGGGTGGGGCAGCTTTTACAGGTTACTAGTCATCCCTCCTGGTCTTAGATTTTCTGCAACAGTTTTTCTAGCTTAGCACTCAGGATAATTTTTAGGCATGTTCTATGCATAATTATTTTTATAATTACTTATATTTTATGAGTCAACATAATCATTATATTTAAAGTTTGAAAATAGTATCATTCTTAAGGATGATGAAATCATACTATTATTGTTGTAAAGTAAATAAATATTTAAGCATTACGTAGTGTTCAGTAACTTAAAAAGGTAGGACTAAGGACAACTTTAAAAAAATTTTTAACGTAGGAAACTGTCAGAATTTATAGCTCAATTACAATGACATTTATCAAATGCTTATTCTCATGGACTTTATATTGAGTAGGAAAAAGTTTTAGTTAAATATAGAATTATTAAAAGTTTTTTAAAATAGTAAGTTAGAGAATGATTAAACAGTGAACTTTGTAGTGCAGTATGAAGAAGCATCTGGGGTTATAGGAGGAAGTAAGAGGACAGCTTAACCTTTTTAGGAAGAATGGATGAGATAGGAGTAAGAAAGGCATACCTCAAGGTGAGGATGCCCATCTGAGACTTAGCCAGTTGAAATGAGGGTGTAGGCAGTATCAGTGGAAGGATGGAAGGAGTGATCCAGATGGAGGGAATGCTGTGCAGAAGAAGATCTGATGTTAGGATGGAGGAATATGGTGTATCTTGGAATAGAGAAAGACAGACGGTGAGCAGGGGCTCGCTTGAAAAAAATATATAAATAGCCAAAGTTAACTGAAATATATAAAAAATGCTTTCTTTTGCATCAACTTTTCGTTCAAAATACATAAAGTGAAATAATTTATTTACCAATATTGTTGTTGTTGTTATGTGCCGTGGAGTCAGTTCTGACTCATATCGACCCTGTACAGGGTTTCCGAGGCTGCAAATCTTTACAGGAGCAGAAAGCCTCATCTTTCTCCAGTGGAACAGCTGATAGTTTCGAACTGCTGACCTTGCGGTTCACAGCCCGATTCGTAACCACTATGCTACCAGAGCTCTTAAGCTGATTAAATTTCAAAATGGGAATTGACATAAACCGTACAACCTGTTGGCATCATAGTTAAAATGAATTTGTTAAGTGCAGTCAAGTTGGTTCCAACCCATAGCTACCCTGTATACGGTTTCTGAGTAGTTATTGGTGAGCTGCGGTTCAAACCAACTTTACAGTCCAGTGTGTTAACCCTCAGCACCACACTAGGACTCTAAAACTAATTTGGTTGTGTCAATATTATTATAGTTTTGTAATGCTTCTTTATAACTGTAACATTCTTATCTTTTGTTACTTAAAATCCTGAGATTTAATGGTATAGGAAGTTAATCTAATAAATTGGAAATACTTTTGATCTATATAGCTATTTCCACAGTTAATCTAAAGTATGTCCAATTTTCAAAAAGGAAAATAAGGAAGCTTCTGAAAAGAGAAAAGTACCTGCAAGATTTAGAAGGATGACGTGTACAAATGCAGAAATTTAATTTAAATTTATTGTTTTATACAGTGAATTATTTTGTTGTTTAAAAAGTGCCCCAAGCTTTGTTTTTTTCGAGAAAGAAAAAGTGTGTGGACTTCTTAGTCTAAGTAAGACCCGAATAAAAATGTCATATTAATAGTGACTAGCTTTGGATTTTCAGAGTTTTAAATGGGTTTAAGATGCACTTTGTAGGTCCTACTTCAGATTCCCTGAATCTGCAGGGCTGAGAACCTTCACTTTGAACTCTCTTGAGAAGTCATTTCTGTACATGTTAAAGTATGTGAAGTGATTACCCCTGTAGAATATTTGTTCCAGAGTATGCAAGGACATAATACTGCACGCACTATTGTAGACCTCCCTCAGTATTTCTATTTTAGGTATTAATCTGAGTTATCTAGTAATCTATTCTCTTTTTCTTACCTTCCCTTGTTGTTGTTGAGTGCCATCGAGTCGATTCTGACCCATAGCAACCCTGTATAGGGTTTCCAAGGAGCAGCTGATGAGCTTGAACCACCGAACTTGCAGTTCAAATGGCTTTGCAATCTGACGCATTAACCCATAGCGCCACACCAGGACTCCCTTAGTTGATATATTTTAGTCTATACAATTTTGGTACTTGAAGAGGGACAATTGCATATATTATAGTTGAGTTAGATGCTGTAAAATGCAAAGAAAATGACATGGAAAAAGATTAATATTTGTCAGTTCAGGACAAAGGTCTTAGTGGCATACTGATAGCGCCTCTTGTAAAAATCGTATTTTGTGGGGGGACTGAAATTGAAAAGAAACTGCTATGTCATGGAAAGAGAGGATTTTTAAAATAAGCCTTGTTCACAATGTTTTGGATGTACAATGGGGATGACTAGGGGTGTACAATGCTTTAGCTTCCTTATTGATTATTGTTGTTGTTGTGTGCCGTGGAGTTGGTTCCAACTGATAGCGACCCAACACAGAGTTTCCAAGGCTGTAAATCTTTACGGGAGCAGATGGCCTCATCTTTCTTTTGCGGAACCGCTGGTAGTTTCGAACTGCTGACCTTGCGGCTAGCAGCCTGATTCGTAACCACTATGCTACCAGATAAAAAATCTTCAAAGATTTTGAAAAGGAACTCATGACACTGGTCACTTCCTCAAGCACTTAAAAAATACGGACTTAATTTTTAATGTGGTCTTTGTGAAAGTCCCTGGGTAGTGCAAGTGGTTCCATGCTCATCTACAACCCACAAGATTGGTGGTTTGAACCCCCTGAGAGGCAGCTTGGAAGGCAAGCCTGGTGGTCTGCTGAAAGCTTTGGAAACCCTATGGAGCAGTTCCATTCTGCACACATGGGTCCATTATGAATCAGAATTGATTAGATGGCAACTAACAAGAGATATCTATTGCTCCTTTTCTTTAATCCACCAGAGTGGAAGCTTCCTTAAAGCCAGCAATTGTGCCATATATGTCTGCATATTCTGTGGCACTCAACCCTAGATTTTGCATATGATAAGGCTTCATTAATTGCTGAATGAATAAATTGAGTTAATTTTTAATTCCTAGTAGGAATTTCTCCCTTTGCATTCCTATTTTAGCTGTTTTAAAAAGTTACAAACACGTAACTTGATCTGTGTGTATATAAATTTTGCTTTCTTTTTAAGCAGTACTGATGTGGTCTGAATTTCTCAGAAGAAATGAAAACTGTGACTCATTGGTGTAATCATTTTGCTTTGAGGATTAATTTGTAAATGATTAAGCAGAACAGAACTCCCTTAGGCAGCTCTGGATCCCAGCAGTGGAGAAGGGGAAAGAACCTAGTGGGATTTTGTGTTAGGAAAAGCTGTCTGGAGCCTGTAGCTCTGATTTATTGTCGTCAGAGAGTAACCCACCTCTCTCTTCCTGGAACTGTGACGTGATAGTGACTGGCTACTAGAGGAGGAGGAGGGATCTGGGAATCTTAATCCTATATAGACTTTCAGACAGTTAGCCGCCTTTTAGTCTCAGTATTTTTTCTTAAGTGGTACTTAGCGTCTGTGATTCTGAATTAATCGGGAGCTCTCGGTGCATATCCACGGTTTACAGATTGTCATACTTCCTTTACATATGAGCTTCAAAAATTTATGGGAAAATGGAAATCAAAAATAATGGGATTTTCCACGAGCTTTTTTGAAGTTCCCTTATATAGGCACCACAGCTTCCCATTACTCTGAGGCAGTTGCTTTCTCTTCTTCCAGAAGATTGTTGACTTCTCTTGTGCTTTCTTCTTTCCTTTTTTTAATTTTCCTTTAAGATTTATTCTCTTTTTATCATTTTATCAAGTGGATTTCTAGTGAGAGCCAAAATAAATATATATTAAACCCTCCATGTAGAGTATGTGAAATAAACGTTATCTACCTGGGCTGGTGTTCAAAAGAAGCCTGTATCCCCTGCCCTCCCCCCCAACAAAACAAAACAAGCCTATAAGTGGTTGTTTGAATGTAGTTTTCATCACTGAAGGAGCTCTGGTAGCGTAGTGGTGACGAATAGGGCTGCGAACCGCCAGGTTAGCAGTTCAAAACTACCAGCTACTCCGTGGGAGAAAGATGAGGCTTTCTGCTCCCATAAAGATTTACAGCCTTGGAAACCCTGTTCAAGGTCGCTATGGGTCGGAACTTACTCGATGGCGCTTAACAACAACAACTTCATCATTGAGGTATTGTGACAAGAAATGAGTACTGGGTTTCTTCAATTCAGTCTAAATTATCATTTAATAATTTTTTTATGTGTTCAATGATAATGATTACATCCATCATGTTGTACAGTCATCACCACTGTTAGTTTCCAAGTTATTTTATGTCCATTAATAGAAGTTCAGTTCCCTAAGCAATGATGCCCTTTTCCCCCTTCCTTACTGCCTGTGCTGTAGTCCTGGTGTGGTAATGTGAATTAATGCAGTAGACTGCTAAGTTGATTAGAACCGCAATGTCGCTGGTTCACGCTCAACCAGCCATTCCTCGGAAACCTTATACAGCGTCACTATGGGTCGGAACCAACTCGGCAGCACTTAACAAAAATAATTGCCTCTGGTAGCCATTAATAAATTTTGCTCTCTATTGTGTTAAGTGCCATCAAGTCAGTTCCAATTCATAGCAACTCTATACAGGTAGGGTTTCCGAGGAGCAGCTGGTGGGTTTGAACCGTCAACCTTGGTGGTTCGCAGTCCAGGGCTGATCCTACAGTGGGATCATACAATATTTGTCTTTATTGTTTTTCAGAGTCAGCAATACCAATTGCCACGTCTTTAAGTTTGTTTTCTTCTGCCGATTCAAATCTGTTGAGCCTCATTGGTGAATTTTTCATTTCTGTTTCCAAACTTTTCAGCTCCAGCATTTCTGTCTGGTTTTCATGATTTCTATTTTTCTTGTGAAGAAATTGAAGAATTCTGCCAACTTCTTCAGTGTGAAATTGACAAAACATGGGATCAAGATGGATTGATAATTACTGTTGATTGGAATGCAAACGTTGGGGGGGAAAAGAGTAGTGAGTGGTATTTGGAAAACATGGCCATAGTGAGAGAAACAATGCTGGAAATAACATGTAACATGGTAGACATTTGCAAGACAAATGACTTATTAATCACAAATACCTTTTTCAGTAACGTTTGTTAGGTTCCATTGAGTTGGCTCTGACTCATGGTGACTCTCTGACAATAGAATGAAACACTGCCTGGTCATTTGACGTCCTCACAATTGTTATTCTTGAGCCCATTGCTTGCTGCCATTGTGCCAATCCATCTCGTTGGGGTCTGCTTCTTTATCACTGGCCCTCCATTTTACCAAGCATAATGTCCTTCTCCAGTGACTGGTTCTTCCTGTTTTTAAGTCATTGGCCTTGTGAAATTCTATCATATAATCTCCAGTGTTGCTTCTGTCACCAAGGTCATGTTCAATAACAAAAACCATGATGATACATGTAGACCTCACCAGATGGAACACACATAAATCAGATCTGCTGCATCTGTGGAAAAAGAAGCTGGAAAAGCTCAGTGTCATTAAGCAAAACAAGGCTAGGAGCTGACTCTAGAACAGATCATTAATTGCTCATATGCAAGTACAGATTGTGAATAAAATCCACAAGAGCCAAAAATATGAATATATCCTACCTGAATTTAGAGACCATCTCAAGAACAGATTTGACCATTGTGCACTAATGACTATCAGAGGACTTGTGGGATGAATTCAAAAACATCATACATGAAGAAAGCAAAAGGCCATTAAAAACACAAGAAAAGAAAAAAAAGACAAAAGTGGATGTCAGAAGAGACTCTGAAACTTGCTCTTGAGAGTAAAGCTAAAATGACTGAAAGGAATGAGGAAGTAAAAGAACTAAACAAAATTTCAAAGGACAGCTCTCAAGGACATATTCAAGTAATAAAGTCAAATGCCGAGACCTGGAGTTAGAAAACCAAAAGGGAATAGCATTCTCAGTATTTCTCAAGCTGAAAAAAAACTGAAGGAAAAATCCATGCCTTGACTTGAAATACTGAAGGATCCTTTGGGCAAACTATTTAATGTCATAAGAATGATCAAAAGAAAATGGAAGAGATTCACAGGGTCACTGTATCAGAAAGAATGAGTCAATATTGAACCATTTCAAGAGGTGTACCATATGATTAAGAACCCATGGTGTTGAAGGAAGAACTCCGAGCTGCACTGAAGGCATTGGGGAACATTAGTGGACAGAAACGGACAGGATACAAATAGAAATCTTTCACTAAACTGATGGCAGCTTTAGACGCATTCACTTGTATGTGCCATGAAACTTGGAAGACAGCTACCTGGGCAACAGGTTGAAGGAGATCCTTAGCACCCATTCCAAGGAAAGGTCACTCAGCAGAATACTAAAATCATCGACAGTATCATTAATATCACATGCAAATACAGTCTTGCTGAAGATAACTCAGAAATGGTTACAGCAGTATATCGACAGGGAGCTTCCAGAAATTCAAGCCAGATTCAGAAGAGGACGTGCAATGAGGGATATAATTGCTGTTGTTAGATGGACCTCGACTGAATAGTGAACACCTGAAAGATGTTTACTTTTTGTTCTATTGACTATGCAAAAGCATTCAGTTGTATGGATCATTACAAATTATGGATGACATTTTAAAGAAATGAGAATTCAGAATTTAATCATGGTCTTGAGGAACTTGTACATAGATCATTTGAACAGAACAAACTGATACTGAATGGTTTAAAATCATACTTAATAATCTGTATGCTGAGCAGGTAATCTGAGAAGCTGGACTATACAAAGAAGAGTGTGACACCAGGATTGGAAGAAGATTCAGTAATAGTCTGCAGTATGCAGACGATACAACTTTGCTTGCTGGAAGTGATGGCTTAAAGTATTGATGAAGATCAAAGATGACAGCCTTTAGTATGAATTGCATCTCAATGTAAAGAAAATAAAAATCCTTACAACTAAATAAATCAATAAATAACATAACGATAAATGGAGAGAAGGTTGAAGTTGTCAAAGATTTCATTTTGCTGGGATCCACAATCAAGGTTCATGGAAGCAATCAAGAAATTTAGACATTTAGGCAAATCTGCAAAAGATCTTTAAGTATTAAAGAGCAAAGATGTCAGTGTAGGGACTAAGGTGCACCTGACCCAAATCATAGTATCTTGAATCACCTGATAATGCATGTGAAAGTTGAGCAATGAATAAGGAAGAGTAAAGAAGAATCGATGCATTTGACTTACAGGGTTGGTAAAGAATTGAAAAGTGGATCCAAAATGCTCCTTGGAAGTGAGGATGTTGAGACTTCATCTCAGATACTTTGCACATGTTCTCAGGAGGGACTAGTTCCTGGAAAAGGATATCATGCTTGGCAAAGGAGAGGATCAGCGAAAAACGGGAAGAACCTCCACAAGATGGATTGACACAGTGGCTGTAACAGTGGTCTCAAACGTGACAGTTGTGAGGATGGTTCAGGACCAGGCAGTGTTTTGTTCTGTTGTGCATAGGGCTGATATAATAAGAGTTGAAATTGTTGCTCAATGGCACCTAACATCTCATTATTAGAATTCTTATATTGATTTTGCATCATTTTCTTCAGTCCTTAGTTCATATTTCTTAATCTCTTTCAGCATACTTATCACTATTGTTTCATAATCCTTTTCTAGTAACTTCACTGTCTTTCTTTAGAAACAGTTTCTATCACTTTATTTTAGTCTCTTACATGAACCATTGTCTCATATAATATGCCTCTTAATATATCTTTTTGGAACTGGGACATTTAACCATTTTATGTGTTAACTCTGGAAATCTGATTCTACTTTTCTAGGGTTTGCTCTTCATAGCATTGTTACTCCTTTACATTGTTCTCCATTCCAACACCAGATTCTCTGCCTTGGGTGTACCTGCTGTAGCTGCTTCGCTGCTTGGGCTCCCTGCTTGGGACCGGTGGCTGTCTCTGTTACATACCACTAAGTTACTTGAATGTGAGTGCTGGCTAAACTATTGTGGCACCAAAATCTGCCTTAGAGCAATTGATTGGCTGCTTCCCTGTTAGGATTCTTGATTAGTAGCACTGGCTGTGCCACTGTAGCACAACTCATCATCTGGCAACCTGGGCTGCCATTGATTTACCACTGGATTCTTCATCTGGGATACCAGCTGTCACAAATTCACCACAGTTCTGTTCACTGTGGGGCATGATATGCCACTCCAACAGCAGATTTCCTACCTGGGAGCATCAGCTGTGATAGATTCATGTACTACTCCCTGGGAATGGCAGTTGTGTAGCTTACCATTAGACTCGCCACTGAAAAATGACAGGTGTTGCAGAGTTACCAAGAGACCTTCCACCTAGGATCGCCAGCTCTGCAACTCCGCTCCTAGACTTGCCACCTGGGAGTGGCAACTGTTACAAATTTATCACCAGATTCTCCATATGGGGGTGCTGGCTGTGGAGTGGTGACTTTAGACTTCCAGTCTGGGTTTGGTAGCTGTCACAGATAAAACACAAGATTTCCTGCTCAAGAGTGCCAGCTGTATAGCTCTAGTAGCAGACTGCCCACCGGGAAGCAACAGCTATTGCAGAGTCACCACCAGAGTTTGTGCCTAGGAGTGCCAACCATTGCTATTTCACTACTTGCCTCTTTTCTTAAACGGGCCACCCACTAGCCTTTCATTGCTAGGCTTCCTGCCTGGAGATGCTGTCTGATTTGCTTCAACAGAGATCACTTGCCTGAGAGTGCCACAAAATAAGTCATGCTGAGCTGGAGAGGGTGATGGGGTACGGATAGTTAGAACTCCACTGCTTGTTACTGTTTGTCTGTTGTCACCTGGTGTTGTAGAATATGCGCTGGACTTCTAACCCTAAGGTCACCAGCCGCTCTTCGGAAAACCTATACAGGATAGCTATGAGTTGGTACCAACTTGGCGACACATAACAACGATAATATCTTGCTTCAGTGGTAACACTGATGCTCTGATCCTTTGACTGATATAAGACCACTGATTTCCTTCAATTTTTTCCTTGTTTACTTCTAGATTTGTTGTTGGGTGACAGCTTTTGCTGTCTCGCTCCGCACTCTGCCATACTTCTTGGCACAATTTCTGTTATTGGAGGTGGTTTTGTTTTTCTCCTCTAATCTATGGGCCATTGTACTGCCAGAAATCGTAGGAATCCCTAGTAAGCTTTATTGTAATCATCAGTTTTGGTAGTTAGCATTCTTGGGATTTTAATTAATATGCAGATGTCCTATTTTCCCATCTTTGGTGGTTGTGTGATGTCAAGTCTGTTCTCACTCATAGCAACCTTATATAGGGCTTTTGAGACTGATCTTGCAATTAGCAGCCTTGGTAGATTCAAACTGCTGACCTTGCAGTTAGCAGCCTCGTTCGTAATCTATGCTATCAGGAGGAACATTGTTTTATATTCTAGGAAAAATGGGGCTGTATAGCAGTTGCGAAAATATTTATTACTCTATCTATCACAACTTCTATTATTTCTTTTTCTTTGCTTGTTTTATTTCTAAAGTTTTTATTAACTTGAAAAATAATTTTAACCTTTAAGTTACCTTATATACAGACACAGTCTTTACTTTCCAAGTATTTCTTCCCAGTAAGTTTTTATCCACACAGCATTGCATACTCTACCCTAATGTTGCTTTGTGATATCGTGTGGTAGAGTGTTGTTGATGAGCATGATTTACCTGGACACTTAAGAGGTAGTTAAAAATCCTCTAGCATGTCTTCCAAATTCTCATTTGTTGTTAAATGCCGTCGAGTCGGTTCCTACCCATTGTGAGCAGCCTAAATAAGATGCTGATATTAACAGTATTGTTTGGATATTAACAAAGTGCTTTTTTTTTTGTTTTAGATTGAAATAAAAAATAAGCTGTTAATTTTAAGTTTCTGCACTTCCTGTGTGCTTTCCCCGGTTCTTTCCTGTACAGTTAAGTTTATGAAAAAGTTTACATGTATTTTGACTCTAAAATGACTCTGACTTATATTGAATGATGTAAACATTTATGGAAAACTGTCTTCTGCTTTAGGATCTGTTCTGGATATTATTAAGTACATTGTGGCAAAGGGGGAACACAAAAGTGGAGTCCTCGATGAACCTACCATTGCTACAATACTCAAAGAAGTTCTAGAAGGCTTGGAATACCTGCATAAAAATGGACAGATTCACAGGTATGTAAATGACAAGAAAAGTGCAGTGGTCATTGTGTATATCTTGCCATTGTGCCCAGGCCCCATTGTTTTGCACAATCATGCTCTCTGATTAATGGCTGTTTGTATCACAAGTTGCATTACATTCTAGTTAGTTTCATTTTATTAATAAGCATTCAAAAAATAATAAGTATGTACTACTTTCAAATTAAGGAGCTCTGGTAGCGTAGTGGTTACGAATCGGGTTGCGAGCCTCAGGGTCAGCGGTTTGAAACTACCAGCTGTTCCAGGGAGAAAGATGAGGCTTTCTGCTCCCGTAAAGATTTATAGCCTCGGAAACCCTGTACAGGGTCGCTATGAGTTGGAACCGACTCCACAACACATAACAACAACAACAACAACTTTCAAATTGGAACATACAAAAATGGGGGTGGGGGGGTTGGGAAATCCGTAATTTCGTACCAGAAGATAATCACGGATAGTACTTTGAATATTGTTTTCTAAGTTCTTTCATGTATTTAAAAACAATATTTAAAATAATACTGCATATATAATTTTGTCTACAGCAAAGAGGATATTTTTAGAGCTGTGAACTTTGTTCTTCATTTAAGCATCGCTGGCTGTCCACATTTATTCAATCCCTGAGTACGGATGAGAATGTGTTGTCTAAGTGTTCAGTCCCCGGACTGTGTTTTCCTTCATCTGAAAATGTCTTTTTAATATACCTTAATTCCTGAAGGATATTTTCGTTGGATATACAATTCATGGTTGACAGTTCTTTTCTGTTAGCAATTGAAAGATGTGCTGCCTGCTTCTGACCTCTATGATTTCAGATGAGTAATCTATTGTCATTTGAATTGGTGTTCCTTTATAGCTAATGAATTTTTTTTTTTTTTTTAATGGTTATTGTCAAGATTTTTTTACTTTGTCTTTTGGTTTTCAGAAGTTAAATGTGAATTTATGTGGGTTTATCTTACTTGGAACTTGCTAAGCTCCTTGAATTTGTAGGTGTTTGTCTTTCACCAAATTTGGAGAGTTTTCATCCATTATTTCTTTTGAGTACTTTTCCAACCCCACCTTCTTTTCTTCTCCTCCTGAAACTCTGATGATGTGGAAGTTGGATTTTTTTCATTGTTAGGCTTTGCACCCAGAGCTACTGAGGCTCAATTTATTCATTTTTTTTTTTTCTTCCCTAGTCTGTTCCTTGTCTTTAGTTCAGATTAAGTAAATCCTATTGATGTGGTCTCATGTGCACAGATTCTGTGCTGTCTTGTCTCTGTTTTACTATAGAACCCACCCAGAGATTTCTTTTCAGTTTTAGTTTTACTATAATTTTTTTGCTGACATTTTTGATTGTTCATTTGTTTTGAAAATTTGTAATTGCATGTTGTTGTCAGGTGCCATCGAGTCGGAACCGACTCATAGCGACCCTATGCACAGCAGAACGAAACAATGTTCGATCCTGGGCCAACCTCACTACCGCTGCCACACTTGAGTCCATCAATGATGCCACCTGGCTGATCCATCTCGTTGGGGGTCTTCCTCTTTTTCTCTGACCCTCCACCCTACCCAGCATGATATCCTTCTCCAGCGATTGTTTCGTCCGGACAATATGTCCAAAGTAGGAGAGACGAAGTTTAGCCATCCTGGCCTCTAAGGAGCACTCTGGCTGCACTTCTTCCAAAACAGATCTATTGGTTCTTTTGGCAGTCCATGGCACTTTCAGTATTCTCCTCCAACACCACAACTCAAAGGCATCAATTCTTCTACGATCCTCCTTATTCACTGTCCGGCTTTCGCATCCATATGAGGCTATTGAAAACACAATGGCCTGGGTCAGGCGCACCCTAGTCCTCAAGCTGACATCTCTACTCTTCAATACTTTAAAAAGTTCCTGTGCAGCAGATTTGCCCAGTGCAATACATCGTCTGATCTCTTGACTGCTACTTCCGCGAGTGTTGATAGTTGATCCAAGAAGAATGAAGTCCTTGACAACTTCAATCTTTTCTCCATTGATAAGAATGTTGTTTATTTGTTTGTTTGTTTGTTTTGTTTGTAATTGCATAGTGAAACATTTTTAAGATTGCTTTAAATTTTTCTGTGAAATAATTCCAAATTTTGATTCATTGTTGACATCAGTTAAGTTTTTTTTTTTTTAATTCAAGTTTATCCAGGTTTTTGATATGTTATTTTTAGAAATTATATCCTGGAAATTTATGTTTTGTTTTATTTTGGGAGACTTTTTGTGTGTGTATGTGGCTTAGAACAATAGAAATGTATTGTTTTACAAGTTTTAGAGCTCTGGTAGCGTAGTGGTTATGAATTGGGCGGCTAACCTCAGGGTCAGCAGTTCGAAACTACCAGCTGTTCTGCGGGAGAAAGATGAGGGTTTCTGTTTCCATGAAAATGTACCGCGTCGGAAACCCTGTACAGGGTTGCTATGAGTCGGAACCAACTCCACAGCACATAACCACCCACCACCACAGTTCTGGAAACTAGAAGTCCAAAATCAGTGTGTAATTAGGGCTATAGTCACTCAGAAGGCTCTGTGGAAGGTCCTTTCTTATAAGGAAAGCCTTGATCCTATTTTAAATCATATACTTAGCAGATGTTAAAGAGCTAAGATTTCACTTGGAGGACTAAGATGTACCTGACCCAGTTGCCTCATATGTTTATGAAAACTTGGAAAGGAAATAAGAAGACTGGAGAAGGATAGAGTCATTTGTATTATGATCTTGGAACAGTGTATTGAAAGTACCAGAGATTTCAGAGACCAACAACGCTGTCTTGGAAGAAGAATAGCTTGAATGCTCCTTAGAAGCGAGGATGATGAGACTTCCATCTTTCGGATTTTGGACATATTGTTAGCCGGGACCAGTTTCTGGAGAAGGGCATCATGCTTAAAAAATTGAAGAGTCAGAGAAAAAGAGGAAGACCTTCAATAAGATAGATTGACACAGTTGCAGTAATGATGGACTCAAACATGGTAACAATTGTGAAGATTGAGAACTGGACACTGTTTCATTCTGTCATGTATAGAGTCAGAACCAACTTGTTGGCAAATAACACAACAACCTGTTCAGGCAGATGCCCTATGTAGGTTTGGAGTATAGGTCCAGTCTTACTCTTATAGACTGTGGTTCCAATGAAAATTTGACTACTGGAACCCTTGTAGTGTTATTCTAGATTACTTTGTTCATCTGGTGCTGCTGGCCTCCCACTAAATACCTGCTGGTACCACATGTGAACATTGAGTGTGTGTCCCTAGACCCGGTGCTGCTGTATGGAAGGAGAGAGGTGCTGGGCCTGTGAAGTGAGGAGTGCTTTTCCAGACTCACCCTGTGAGCTTTCTGCTACCAGTGGGGCTCCCATTTAATCTCTTCCAATATTGTGTGTGGGGATGCAAGTAACAGTCCTGGGCTGCCTTTTGCTGCTGGATGAAGAGGCTGGGTATGCTGGAGTAGGTAGCATGGGCTTACCTACTGTACTAGGAGTGTGGTGAAGGATGGAGTTCTGTATTTGCTGTTTATTGGTGTTGCTGTTTTGGGCATAGTGGGCCTACCTGCAACTCCAGGTAGGGAGTATAGGAATGGGCTTCTTGCTAGGTCTCTGCTCTGCTAAGCTGCCCCTTTCGTGTTCTGTTGGCCAGAGAAAGCAGGCTTTCAAAGGCTTTTTGTTTGTTTGTTTGTTTACACCTGTTGATAGTTCTAGGTTATACAACTTTAGTGCTTAGTCTGGGATAGATGAGATTAAAAGGAAATTCCAAGGAATTTACTGCCATGTTATTCTTCAAGTACTGAGGTGCCTAGTCACTTTCCCTTTCTCTTTTCCGTGTCCTTTTATGATTGTTCAACTATCTGGCCATTCTAGTTGTATTTAAAGGGGAGACCAGGGATAAAGGAACATCTGCCATCTTGTTTGGCACCAGAAATGGTCTCTAGACTTGGAATAGCACCACCGTTTTGTTTAAATCTATTTTGTTCCTGGAACTTTGGTAGGGCAGTGGTTACAAATCGGGCTGCGAACCATAAGGTCAGCAGTTCGAAACTACCAGCTGCTCTGTGGGAGAAAGATGAGGCTATCTGCTCCCGTGAATATTTACAGCCTCAGAAACCCTGTTGCTATGGGTCAGAACAGACACGACGGCACTTAACAACAACAATTTTGTTCCTGAGTTGCGATCATTATTATGTAATGTTACAGGTTGTTATGTGACATATGCAACAGCTATCCAGAAACCTTATGTTGTTTCTAATATTGTCATGAACATCTTCCTTAAGAATTTTTATTTTTTCTTTAATGGTTAAGATCCCATCTCTGTCAGTTTACTAGCTTGGGCGTCACTTACTAGTTGGGACACTGTTGGCAAGTTACTTCACATTTTTGCTTTGGTTTTCTCAGCTGTAAAATAAGAATGACAATATTTCACAAAGTAGTTGTGAATATTAAATGAGGTAATGTAATTAATGCATTTGGAATAGTGCTGTGCACGCAAGTATCAGTCATTGCTACTTGTTATAATCTATATTATAACAAACTGTCTCTAAGAACCAGCTAGTAAATATTCCAGGTTTTGAGAGCCAGGTTTTTTCAGTTGGCTCTGACTTTGGCTTTGTAGCATGAAAGTTGTTATAGGAAAGTGCTGTCAAGTCGGTTCCGGCTCATATCAACCCTGTATAGGATTACTAAGGAGCAACTGGTGGGTTTGAACTGTGTCTGTTTTCATTATGGAAGAAAGATAGACGTGTTGGGGACAATTAGCAGGCTTTAGCACAGTTTTTCTCCTCTCTTCAGAAGCTTGCCTAATGAAAATGGAATCAGAGCTGAATTACCTTAAGTATTGCTATCAGAGTATGTAACCGGAGGTTTATGACCATGTAGAAGACTAGGCTCTTCTGGTTTCAGATCCTTTTTTTTTCTTGACAGTGCTGGTCTTCTACTCTCAAATTTTTACTCTTTGCCCATATTCCTTATGTATAAAGATCACACATTATTTTAACTGTGTATGAAAACAACTGATGAGTATTTTTAAAAAGAGAAAGAAAGAAAATCTTACTGTGTGAATAGTATACCTGTAGTGTTACTGATAGATTGTTCCTTGGAGAGTTCTTTTTTCTTTGTAAAACTTTTGCTGTTTGGAAATTTTAGACAAGTAGAATTATTTTTTTCTACAGTGAAATTCTAATATAGATGGCTTATTTGACCTGTATTATATATTGAGTTGTTTGTTTGTTTGTTTTTAATGCTGGTATCTTTGCAGTAACCTAATCAAGGTGTGGTTTTTTTTTGGTAGTTTCTATGGGATTTTTTCTTTCTTTTGTTTTTCATGGGGGGAATGGTTCCTTACATTTTTAGTCTCTTTTCTTATAACTTACTGAAGTCTCAGTTTTGCATCTTAGTAGTTGTCTGATCTCTGATCCTTTACTTTTCTATGCTTTTGTTTGTTTATCTACTTGCTGAAGAATTAGGGCTAAGTAGGTGATTCTTAAGGCTATTTATTAATCTGAAATTACGCCCAGAGATTTTACGCCCAGAGATTTTAGTGTATAGATAATGTCCTTTTAGTTGGCAAGTCAGAGTGCCAAAGGTACTCTGATTTGGCATTTTAATCATACTTCTCCTGTAACGGTGGCTGACGGTGGTGGTTCATAGACAGTAAAATTTGCCAAGTAAAATTTCATGAGATTATTTAGGCAGATTTACAATGCTCAATCCCTCTGGCAATTGAGAAAAAGTTCTGTCTTCTTGAGCCTTTCTCGGTTCCCACCACCACTGCCAAGAGGCCTTGCACTCTGTTAGACTTATTAGAGACCACATGTGCTGCACCTGGACATTCTCTTAATTACATTCAAGTAATCAGTAAATCCTGATGTCCTGGTGTGAAGTCCTGGTGTGGCTCTGTGGGTTAATTCACTGTACAGCAAGGTCGGCTTGAACTGCAAGGTCTGAGGTTCAAGCTTACCAGTCACTCCTTGGAAACCCTACACAGGGTCGCTGTGTGTTGGAACTGACTCGATGGTACTTAACAACAATAATAATGGGCATGTGGAGTTATGGTGTGGTGTTGTGGGATAAAACAATGGACTGCAAGGTCGGTTTGAACCATAAACAACATTGATGGTTCAAACTCTACAGCCACTCTTTGAAAACCCTATACAGGGTCATTATGAGTCGGAACCGACTCAAGGGTGCATAGTAACAGCAACAATAGACATATAATGGCATTTATTGATGCTCTTATTTTAATAGTTATACTAGCTTGGTTTGGGTAGGTGTATCTTACTGGTGGCTTTATGAAGAAGTCTCAATTCTGGCTCCCATCCTTCAGCTAACACAGTGCCATGGAGTAGTGTGTCTGTTTAATTTCTTACTGTTAACTGTTTTTTTGTGTGTGTGTGTTCTTCTAATTTCTGAGCCTTGAGGATTTTCCTTAATTTCATGTTCAGCTATGTGATTATTACCCCTGCCCCTGAATTTAGTTGTTATTTCTTTGTTTGAAGCAGGGGATGGGTGGATTTGGGGACAAGGACCTGGGTAGTAGTGATTAAAGTTGTCTGTTAGCACAGTTTCCTATGCTGTTGGAAAAGAGATACTCTTTCTCTTTAAAGGAGCTCTGGTAGCATAGTGGTTACGAATCGGGCTGCGAACCTTAAGGTCAGCAGTTCAAGACTACCAGCCACTCCATGGGAGAAAGATGAGGCTTTCTGCTCCCGTAAAGATTTACAGCCTCGGAAATCCTATACAGGGTCGCTATGGGTCGGAACCGACTCGAAGGCTTTTAACAACAACAACATCTCACTTGAAATCAGAGGCACTCCCTCTTTGCTTCACATTGGAATCACATGGGAAGCATAAAAACAAAAAACAACCACAACAAAAAACCACAGCAATGCCTGGGTCCACCTCCAGAGATTCATTTAATTGGTCTGGGCTGAGGCCTGAGGGTTGGGGCTTTTAAAGGCTTCCCAGAGTGATTCTAACATGCAGGCAATGATGAGAACTACTTCTCCCTTAGCTCAGAGACGCACAGGAGACTTTAATGGGCTTAGGAGAAAGTTACTTTACTGGAAGTAGAGAAGGATATTTTTTTAGTAGATGTTTCTGCTTCTCCTGTCTTTAAATTCCAGTTGTCACTTCAGGTACATTTGCCATATCAGGCCATATAATTTTCAATCATCTCTGTATTGTTCCCCTTGAATTTATGAACGTCAGAGACTTTGACTAGGATTAAAGACTTTCTATGACTTGACAGCATTTAACAACAATTATTTCTCCCTTTACGAAGACGTTCACTCTAACAGAAATTTTGGGTATTTTAAGCTGGTTTAAGATGTCGGTTGCTGTTACATGCTGTTGAGTCGTTTCTAGCTCAGCACCCCTATCCACAAGAAAACTAAACTGCCTGATTTTGCACCATCCTCACAGCTGTTATTGCTGCTGCTACTATGCCAGTCCCATCTTATTTGGGGGGCTGGAGAGATGTCTTCCTCTTTTTCTTTCGCTGACTCTCCACTTTTCCAATCAAGATATCTAAGTTGGTGTATTTCCTGGCTTTTGTTTTGATTCATTGCTTTTCTTGTTTTTTTTCCCAAGTGTTCCATTAGCTGTGCCTATTGATGAGTAATAAAAATGTTGCGGATGGAAACATGTGTTCTATACTAAGAGAAAGTCAAGTGTAGCTATAGTATTTTTCTTAATTATAAAAGTAATGTGTGACTTTGGGGCAACAGTTGTATGTGAGAAATGGCATTAAGCTGTAACAAACAAGTCACTGTGTTTTTCCTACTTAAAAAGTGGTGGTTGATGGTTGTGCTGTGGAGTCGGTTCTGATTCATAGTGACCCTGTGCAGGGTTTCCGAGGCTGTAAATCTTTACGGGAGCAGAAAGCCTCATCTTTCTCCCGTGGAACAGCTGGTAGTTTTTGAACTGCTGACCTTGCGGTTTGCAGCCTGATTCGAAACCACTATGCTGCCAGTGAGCTTTTTTGGAGGTGGGACAAGCAGAGTAAGGTAGGACAAGCTCCATGGGAGAGGTGACAAAAATCCAGAGAAGGTGCTTTCACGGAGCAGCTCCAGCGCTCGAGATCTAGTATAAAGTGCAGGGCGTCAGTTTCCCACACCCACTTGTGGAAAAATCACTGTATAAAGGAAAATACTGCGATTCCAAAATCTATCAGGCCTCGGGACTGCCTGCTGAGCACTCCCGCCTGGACTTCCTTCAGCGGGCGGGGCCACAGCCAAACTGACATGGTAAAACCTGCACAGCAACGTTTGAAAAAAGAGGAGTGGGAGAATTCTACACATTTTTCCCTCCTCTTCCCTGTCATGTCCTCTCTGCCCAGCCTGGCCACCTGCAGGTGGGTAGGTGCGCACACCTAAAAAGGCCCAGCATTGAGCCCACAGTTTTCCCATGGCACAGAGAGGAGGATCCCCATTGGTAATTTGTACCGACCCTTTGGTGACTGCTTATGACTTCTGACTCTGGGACCCAGCCCTAAAGCTGACATGGGCAGGACCCTTTACTCCTGCCACTGGTCAGACAGCTACGGTTTTATTTTTGTTTTGGAGTGGTGGGATTTTTTTCTTTGCTTTTATATCGCTTCTGGTTTTGGTCCTTTTGATCACACTTTTTTCCTGGGGGAGGGAGCTTTTTCTCCCTACGTTACCCAAGAGGAGACAGCAATTGTGGCTATATAACCAAGCTACAATCATACCCCATAATATTGCACCATTGGAACAGGAGCCAATACCAGGTGCTAGACATTATACACGAAAAGGGAAGCCTGTCTCCATATCATATCCACCAAGAGACAGTCAGCAAGCTTAAGATATAGCAACATACATCCATTTAAGCATTAAAAATCCACCTAACTGCTGAAAATGTCTAGGAAAACGCAACGAAAGATTTCAAAACATGTCCAAAAACGGAAAAAAGTAACTGAGACAAATGAGCTAGAGGCAGACAGAGTATTTCCAGTAGAAGAAGAGCAGGTTTTAGACCTTCCTGAGAAGAAATTCAGAAGAATGATATGGAAACAAACTCAAATGCTCCAAAAAGGGGTGGGTGAAAATAAGGAAGAAGTCAGGAAAGTGCTACAGGAGCAATCAAACAAGATAGATATAGCATTGGAAACGATTCAAAACCTGCAAAAGGAGGTTCAGATAATTAATAATAAAATATCAGAAAAGGACAATACAGATTGAAGAGATGGAATCCAGAACCAGTGAGCTGGAAGACGAATCTCTCGATACTGCTAAGATAGAAGTGAAAGCAGAAAAAAGGATTTAAAAAATCTGAGGAGAGCCTAAGATTCATGCTGAATAACATGAAGAGGAATAACTTAAGAATGATTGGCATCCTGGAACAGGAAGAATCACAGAAGTCCACAGAGGAGATAGTTGAACTACTGGAAGAAAATTTCCCTAACATCTTGAAGGATGAGAGATAAACATTCAAGAAGCTGAACGAACTCCAGGGATAAGACCCCAAAGAAAATCAGCAGGACATAACGCAATCAAGCTCTCCAAAATCAAAGACAAGGAGAGAATCCTAAAAGCAACCAGGAAAAAGAGAAGTGTCACCTACAAAGCCAAGCAAATCAGATTACACTCTGACTTCTGAGCAGAAACATTGCAGGCAAGAAGGCAATGGGGAGACATATATAAAACCCAAAAAGAAAAAAACTGCCAACCAAGAATCGTCTATCCAGCAAAACTGTCAATCAAATAGGATGGTGCAATCAGAACATTCCAGGATAAATAGAAGCTAAGAAATTTTGTTAAAGCCAATCCAGTGCTTCAAAACATCCTAACGGGAGTTCTTTGGAATGAAAACCAGCAAGAACAGACAACAACTAAAGATTGACTGTCATGGCAACATCACCTGGAACTCATTTGAGAGATAGCGAGTTCAGAACAGAACAAAATTATAGCAATGAATTCAGAGGACCTGTGAGGCTAACCAAGGATCAAAATATTAATAGTGTCAAAGAATGGAAAAGCATAGGAACAGAGATCCAAGTGATGAGGAGGTCAGGTAGATTACAGGATACAACAGATTGTCTTAAATGGGGGGAAAATTATTAGACTCTAGGGAAACTCCATGGAAAGTTAATACTTAACAACTTACCATGAAAATGAAGATCCAATCAGAAGAAGGAAACATGAAAGCTAAGTAGAAACTGACAAGAAATAGCACAAAAAACATGAACTCAGCAGAAGGCATGCAGAACAAAAGAACAAACAGCACCACAAAAATTAACATAATGACAGCAATTAATTCATACCTATTGATAATTACACTGAATGTCAATGGATTAAATGCACCAGTGACAAGACAGAGAGTGGCAGAATGGATAAGAAGACAAGACCCTTCAATATGCTGCCTGCAAGAGACACACCTTACACACAGAGACAAAAACAGACTAAAAGTTAAAGGATGGAAAAAAAATATACCAAGTTAACTGCAATAGTAAACAAGCAGGAGTGGCAATACTAATCTCTGATAAAGTGAACTTTTAAGACAAAACCAGCATACGAGACAAAGAAGGGCACTACCGCATGATTGAAGAGTCAATTGAGCAAGAAGACATAACCATAATAAATATGTATGCTCCCAATGAAAGAGTACCAAGGTATATGAAGCAAACCCTACTAGAATTGAAGAAAGAAATATATTGGGAGATTTTAATACGCCACTTTCGAAAAGGGATAAAACAACCAGAAAGAAACGCGACAAAACCGCAGAGGAACTAAACAGCACAATGAAACATTTGATCTCATAGATGTGTACAGAGCATTCACCCCAACAACAGCACAATATACGTTCTTTACCTGTGCATATGGAACATTCTCCAGAATTGACCAGGTGTTAGATCACAAAGCAAGGCTTTATAAATTTACAAACATCAGAATAGTACTAAGCATCTTTTCACACCACAATGCTATAAAACTAGGGCATACACAGACCGCAATAAGAAGACCTAGGAAATCGAAGACATGGAAAGTGAATAACACCCTGCTGAAAAACGACTGGGTAGTAGAAGAAATCAAACATGAATTCAGAAGGTTCCTAGAAACAAATGATAGTGAAAACACAACATTCCAATAGTCTGCTGTGAACCCGGTGGAGACCTGGTTGGCCAGCAGTATGGCAAGACCCGGGGACTTCTGGGCCTAGAGGCAGTGACATGGCCACAGAAGACTAGAGCGGAGTGCGAAATGTCCAGCTTATATGAAGTGAGGGGAGATAACAAGAACACCCATCCATACTTGCAGAGAGTATCCAGTTGACTGGGTTTCAATGGCTGGATGATCAGAACTCAACTAGAAGAGGGAAAAAAAAAGAGTAACCCACACAATTTGATACTTATGTATGAAGTAGCTTAAAAAAGGGAACAAATCTTTACAGCGAGAATCACTTCCATCCCCTTGGTACACAGGGTTGACAGAGATGGGCAACTTAGACATTGGGTACCCAAATTGGAGTGGGAGAAGCCCTACAAAGCCAAGAAGTGACTGGTTTATAAGCTTTCAAGAGGGAGCCTAGTTTCAGATGGGACGGGGGAAGGTAGAATCGCCACTGAATGATTTCCAACCTGTTAGAACGGGGCTAATGAAAGGAGATGGGGATAAGACTTGTACGGTAAAATAGCGAATAATTGCTATCAGGCCTGAGTGTGAGGGTCGGAATGTAAAGGTAGATGTTTTGTAACAAAACGAGGAGAGTGACGATTTTGCAGTCCAGGAGCAGAGGTCCCTGGGACCATCAAGTGAGAAGTGGGGAGAGCAGGACCCTACCCAGAGAATCAGTGACTCCAGGGATGGAGACAGAGACAATGATGTGCACAGTTGGAGTGGCTGGGGACACTGGACTCAGGGAGGGAGAGGAGCTGTGTTGGGGGGCGGGTAAGCCTGTGGGGTGTACCCTTTGGTTGTTGATGCATGGTGGGAATTGTAATCATTGCAGTGAAATTCAGTATGCTAGGATGAATGTAAAACTGATGTTCTCCCATGTAAACCCACATAATTTGTAATAAAAACTTTTTTTAAAAAAAGTAATCTTTTTTATTTTATTAATTTAATGGACTCCTGGGGGGAAAAAAAAGTAGAGGATTTAACCTTATTGACTGCTGAGTAGCTTGATGTTCTTTGAAGTAGGAAAGATGTCTTAACTGAGGAGTTTATTGATTTCTAGATTATTTAGTTACAAATCTTTTCCTTGAAAAGTCAGTTTCCCTGTTTTGTGTGGGGGCAGAATGTGGATGATTGATTCTTCAGTGAGTGGTTTAGCTTCATGAAGCTGATACACAGATTGTACTTTTGCTTTTAAAGGGGAAGGATGGCTTATCTGGGGAAAAGCAGTCATCCAAACAGCCAACCAGGAGGTGCTGTTGAAAATCGATTCTTGTATTTTCACATGTGGAAGATGAAAACTTATTCAAAAAATTATTTGAATAGCTTATATGTATACATATTTTGTTGTTGTTTTTTAATTCCAGTGAAAAAATTGGTACATAGTAAAAAACAAGTCTTTACAATATTGTGAAATAAATCATGTTTATGCTATTAATACCCTTGATAAGAAGTGGTAAAATGTACCATTTTACTTCTGTGGTTTTCCTGCCCCAAACAGTAATTATGAGAAAAATATCAAACATATTCCAGTAGAGGATTATCCTACAATATATTTGACCAGTACTCAAAACTGTCAAGGTCCTCTAAAACAAGAAACTGTCACAACCAAGAGGACTCTAAGGACACATGATGACTAAATAATGTGTTGTGAATAGGATCCTAGAATAATAAAAAGTATTGGGTATAAACTAATTTGAATTAGCTTTAATTATTAATAATGTATCAAAACTGATTCATCAACTAGCATAGGTGCCATACTAATGTTGTTATTAAGTACCATCAAGTTGATTATGATGCATAGCGACCCTGTATATGGTTTCTCAAGAGCAGCTGGTCAGCTTGAACTACTGACCTTGTGATTTAAACCAACTTTACAGTCCAGCACATTAACCCACAGTGCCATTCCATACTAACATAAGATGCTAATAATAGAGGATACTGAATATGGGAATTCTCTTTTTAGTTTTTTTCTACAAATCTAAAGCTATTCTAAAATATAAAATGTTATTTAAGAATTTCCCCCATGTCTTAATTACCTAGTGCTGTAATAACAGAAATACCACAAGTGAATGACTTTAACAAACAAATTTATTCTCACAGTTTAATAGGCACCAGGTCTAGGAGAAGGCTTTTCATTTTTATTGGCTCTGGGGAAAGGTCCTTATCTCCTTTCAGTGTATGTGGGCCTGGTGTTCCTTGGTGAGCTCCAGGTGTCTTAGCATCAGTCTTCCCCTTGGGCCTAGAAGGTTCTCAGCAAGGAACCTGAGTCCAAAGGCTATGATCTGCTCCTGATTCTTCTTTCTTGCATGGTACTGAGGTCCCTTTCTCTCTTTGCTGACTTGTTCTTGTATCCTGTAAGATGAGTAATTCAAGCCACACCCAGGGAATGTCTCTGTACATGGGAGCAGTGTTATCCCACCCCAGTCTGACCTCATTAACAAAACAAACACAGCTGAATTCTCATAAACATAACGTAATCTGGCCTCCTTCATACATAGAGGTCAGACTTTACAACATATTACAAATGGAGAATAATTACATCAGATCACATAATGGGGGATGGTTACATCATTACATAATTACTAAATTGCCTCATTAGAAAGCTGCCAAACCACTGAAAATCATGGCCCAACCAAGTTGACACATATTTTGAGGAGAACACAATTCAATCCATGACACCCCTAAACCCTGACCCAAAGGGAATCACTTCTTGACATTTTCTTTTGACTCCTCTGAGAAATATTATATGCCTACCTAGATGTACAGTAAAACCTATGACAGCTGGAACCTTTGTAAGGCAGAAAACTGTTAGGAAAGGAAAACTCCAATATTTTCCACTAAAAAGAAAGACAAAAGTGTGCTCTGACAAAGGTGGAAACATGCGAGGCCCTAAAAAACAAAGCAAGAGTTCCTTCTCGCTTGGGTTTCACTGTAATGTAATTCCTCTCCCATCTACTTTTTTCTTTAAAAAAAGCGCAAATGGCAACTATATTTTGTGTGGTATTCTATTTCATTTAAGAATCTTATTTCGAGATTGTTTCACATAAACATATATATATATGCTTCATAGTATACTATTGTATAAAAGTACCAGAGTTTAGTGGTTCTATTGATGGATGGAGTCCTGGTGTGGTGCTATAGGGTATGTACTAGACCACAAGGTAGGCAGTTCAAACTCATCAGTTACTTCTGGGAAACCTTATACAGGGATGCTATGAGTCAGAATCGATTCAGTGGCACATAACAATTGATGGATAGTTCTCACTATTTGATTGCAGTGTGTTAGTTTATAACCCTAACATTAGGAACTGGAGAGTTGGGGTGTGGAGGTCAGGATAGTGGGGAATAGGAGGGACTGACAACAGTGTAGTTTCTTTCAGTGTTAAGTTGGCATTTTCTGTTTTTACTTTTGTTATTCTTAACTTCTATCCAGAAGAGGATTTGAAACAGGCTGCCTCTTAGTTATGTAAACCTATTTGATGAGTATCTGGAAAATACCTCCTCTGTGCTAATCATGCAAGTAAGTCCAGGTGATACAGAAGGATATTAAGTTACAGACTAAAATTTAACTCTTCGGGGTGACAGATCCAGAAATGTGAACATAAGATATACTGTGCTTAGACTATTTGTCATCCTGCTGCAGAAACACAGAAGAAGGAGAGTGCAATAATTTGTGGCACCAGGCATTCCTCTCACAACCCTCTTACTTAGCTGGGTGTGATAATCCATTGTAGTGGCCATAAAGGACTCATGCACCATGCTAACTGTCATTGTAGATAACAGTTTATAGTTCAGGATCAGAAATGTGCCAGCCACAGTTGTTTTGAGTCAGCTGCTGATAAATGTCCATAGGACACACCACTCCACCATTAGCTTCAGCCTGAAGGCGCTTGGCTCTAGCTCCGTGGGTCAGCAAACCTAGCTGCCGCACGTAAATGCTTGGAGGAACCCTACTCTACAAGCAAGCTTCCTGCCCAAAGTCTCTCAGCTTTCCTTGCTTCGTGGACTGAGGAGTCCACAGCTCTGGTTCTTGGTTCTGCACTGCTGCTCCTCTGCCACTCCTCCAGTGTCACAGCTTTCTGTCTTTAGGTCAAGGGGGTTCAATGCACAGAATCTTGGGGTCCAAATGATGTGCTCCATCCGTGGCTCTTCTTTGATGATAGCGATATCTCTTTCCTGTTTCTGAGATGACTCATTATAAACTAGAGTTTCAAGTTTTTTACAATTACAATTAACTCTGCTAAATATTCACAACTGAATCATGCAATCCTATCAGTATCTTTTTCCACGTTCTCTTAGCCAGACCTAGCAGGGCAGAAATGTTGTTTGGTAGAGTTACAGACTAATCACTACACCACAGGAGTAACTCAGCTATGCTTTCTATTTTCATTGGGTTGTAGATGTCATTTCGAATCAACTCGGAAAAGGTTGTTGGGAGTTAGGAAAGGCACTGTATTATGTGGTATGGTGATACTGCTGCAGTGTAATTGTTGTCGTTGCTTACCAAGTGCATCGAAGATTGAAGGAAAAAGAGAGCAGACAGGGAAGTGTGCTCTTCAGTGGCTCCTCTTCCATGAGCGGACCTTTTTTTCTTATCTCACCTCCAGGGCTGCCTTTCTTTTGTTGATTTAATTATTTTTAATTTCAAAATGAACACATGTACCTTCCAATAATATACTCCAACATTTCCTCTGACATAACTTTCATTCTTTCCCACTTTGCTATCTGTTTATAAATGGAAAGATATATATATATATATATGTTTAACATTACTGGTGTCATAAAAATATACCATCTTCATACTTGATTTGGTCAGGTGTTAGAGGACATGTCATGTCACCTGATTCCATTTCATAAATGTAACTGAGTTTATGTAACCTATCACCATTTTGTTTATTATTGCTAACATTGTGACAGTTTCTCTAGGTTACCAGTAAGGGGATTTGCTGCAGATAGTACTTAGCAGTTTACCATTTTTACCATGTACTTACTACTGAAATGCAGGACAAAAAGCAAGTAGTATATTTGTATGGACTGTATAGTATAATTTATGTTGAGAGAGAAATTCCTAGATCTGTCACACTAACCAACTACTCAGAAGTCGTGGTGTGATGCTGTAGGATAATTACTGGATTGCTAGCCGCTAAGTCGTTAATTTAAACCCACTGGCTACTCATTGGAAAATTTGTACAGGGTTGCTATGAATTGGAACTGACTAGACAGTATTTAGAGGAGCTCTGGTAGCATTGTGGTTACTAGTCGGGCTGCCAACCTCAAGGTCAGCAGTTTGAAACTACCAGTGGTTCCATGGGAGAAAGATGAGACGTTCTGCTCCCGTAAAGATTTACAGCCTCAGAAACCCTGTGCAGGGTCACTATGAGTCGGAGACGACTCCACGGTACTTAACAACAACAACAAAGACAGTATTTAACAGTAACAATCAAGTACTCATTTGAATCAGCTCCAACTTCATGACCATTCCATGTATATAACAAAGTAGAACTGTTCCATAGGGTTTTCTATGGCTAATTTTTCAGAAGCATATTTTCAGGTCTTTTTCCATTGCTCTGGATGGACTCAGACCGTCAACCTTTTAGTTAGCAGCCGAATGCGTTAACTGTTTACATCACTCAGGTTCTGGGTGTCAGTATGTCATAACAACAACAGAAAAACTCCACAAACCCAAACCTGTGATCATTGAGGCAATTTCAATTCATGGTATCCTCATATATTACAATGTAGAGCTGCCTAGAGGGTTTTCCTGGCCATAATCTTTAGGAAGTAGATCAGCAGGCGTTTCTTTTACGGGTGGGTAGTTGTTAATTGTGTCGAGGTGGGTGGATGGGTTCAAACTGTCAACCTTTAGCTTTAGCACTAATCTCAAACTGCTTGAACCATCCAGACACCTTAGTTATATCATAAGAATGTGATCAAAGAGACTTTGACTCTTTCGGTAATGTTTGGGATTTATTAACGATGTATTTATATAATATTACATGAATTCTTATGGTTAATTATAAAAATATCATCTGTATAATTTATGACTGTTAATGCTTTAGGCATA
Organism: Chrysochloris asiatica; assembly: GCF_000296735.1. Lineage (NCBI taxonomy): Eukaryota > Metazoa > Chordata > Mammalia > Afrosoricida > Chrysochloridae > Chrysochloris > Chrysochloris asiatica. Next base: position 3,016,150 of record NW_006408645.1, on the reverse strand, counting down.
GAGTAGTCCCAATTTTCAATTACATTTTAATCATTTAGACAAATCGATTGTGTGTTAGAATGTATTTAAAAAGGTAAAAAAGGTGAGAGTCACATTCTTTTGTCACTATTATCCCTATTAAAAATAATCAGATTAGGTTTTCTAGATAATATCATAAGAAGCAAGTGATCAATTTTTAAAATTTTACTGTTGACCTTAATATAATGCAAAGTAGAATATTTAAATATTACCACTATTGTTAGAGTAAACAAATGTTTATATGAGGGGACTTCCAACACGTTCAATGAAAAAATGGAATGAAAAGATACTGGGATTTTTCCATGAACTTGTTGAAGCCTCCTTGTATATGATTTGATAAGTAGATTTTTAAAATAGATCTTTTTTGATATATAACTTTTTTTTCCCCTCAAAGAGATGTGAAAGCTGGAAATATTCTTCTTGGAGAAGATGGTTCAGTGCAAATTGCAGGTAATGTTTATGATATCTCTTTTTATTTTTGCTTTAATGATCACTGGAACAGTATTATTTTTTTTTTTAGTCAATTTTTTATTCCTTGGCAGAACACTACCTTATTCAAGCATGTGACATTGACTGACACATTCTTTTCAACATTCAGGGTATTCTACTATTCACTCTTTACTTCTGACCTTAGCCATTTTTCTGGCCATTATTGTCTTCCAGTTCTTTCTATTGTGATCCTCATAGCATTGTGTACTTTTCTCTGAAGAGGTAAGATGCCTCAGTGACTCCTGTTCTGGGAGAAAGGGTAGTGGTGGTGGTTGTATGCAGTTGGTTTCAATTCATAGCAACCCTGTATAAGTTTCCAAGGCTGTCAATTTTTATGGGAGCAGAAAGCTTCATGAGAGAGAAGGCGTATTTGACCGTTAGAAGGAGGCATCTGAGAGGTGGGAGTATACTTTTGACAGATCCACAGTACTCTGAGAGGACAAGAGTTGGAGCCCAGTGACCATCAAATGTATGTATCCCAGTGTAACCACCCTCCTCCTGGCTTAGACTCCTGGATGGCTGTATCCAGGAGTTACTGTCTAGTAAGCACATCACTGAAGTTCTGATACGGCACTATAAGATAAGCACTGGACTGATAACCTCAAGGTTGGTAGTTCAAACCTACCATCCGCCCCTTAAAAACCCTATACAGGGTTGCTATGAGATGGAACCTATAACATCAACAAGAAGCACATCATCTGGGTAGCTAAGAAACCCTTGACTCCACCCTGCTAGAACAGTTAAGTGTCTGGACAGGAGGAAAGTAATTCCCTTATTATTTCATCAACTTTTGGGAGCTAATTTAAGTGAACATTTTTCTGTCTCAAGGCAAGGGAATATTGTACCAAAGCCACAAATAACTAACAGGTTGAAAAACTGACTGCTTTCATATTGCAACTTCTGTTTATTAAAAAAAGAACATATTTATCCTTTAATAGAATACAAGGACAAGCCACAAATTGGAGAAGATATTTGCAGCAAGAATAAATGGCTCAAATTTAGGATATATACAAAGGGGCTCCAAAAAGTTTGTAGAGAAAAACTTCATTATGTTTTAAGTCCATTTTTCCATGAGCTTTTTGAGGTTCCCTTATAAAGAGTTCATTAAGAAAAAGTCAGATTATCTTTAAACTTTAAACCAAAAAGTATCCTTTAACGTCTTCCTAAACCCAACTGGTAATGTATAGTTTTAACTATAGTGCTGCATTAAGAACTATGTGGAATCAAATTGACTAGAGCAACTTGAAAGAATAGATGGGACCCTCAGGGGCAGTTACTTTATTTTAATGGTGGAGAAATAACTTAGAAAAGGGAGGTGAGAGTAGTTGCACATTTCAGAGAATGTCATCAGTGTCAGTGAATTGTACACAGAGAGACTGGTGAATTGGTGCCTGTTAAGCAACAACTACAAAAAGTAAAAAAATATATATATTTAAAGTCAAGGTAACAAAAAAAAATGGGAAGGCTGGTATAGGCACTTCCCAAATGAAGATATCCAAGTATAAATATAATAAAAGGTGCTCAGTCTTACCATAATTCATTAAATACAAAGTAAAGTTACATTGGACTATCACTTTATACTGAATTGGCTGGCAGGAAGGCCAGACAATACCAAGTGCTGGGGTATGTGTAAAACAAGGAACAAAAATTTCGTACTCTATGGGAATCTATTTGGTGTAACTATCTATTAAAGTTAAAGTTAATACCTGACACTGGTTCTTAGATGTATGACCAAGAGAAACTCTTGCTTATGTGTGCCATAAAGTTTGAAGCAATCCAAATGTCCTACATTAGTAGAATGGATAAATACATTGAACAATAAACTGAGTAATGATAATAAATTAAGAATAATACATGACTATATAGGGGAGCACACTGGCTCTGTACATTAGAATCACAGAAAGAAGAGGCTTTCTGCTCCCACAAAGATTTACAGCCTTGGAAATGCTAAACAGAGTTGTTATGGGTTGGAACCATCATGATGGCATTTAGAAACAACAGTACAGCTATATACAGCAACATTAATAAGTCATAATTTAATATAGGGTGAAAGAAGTCAGCTAAAACACACACACACACATATACACACACATACATACATATGTATACTGTGATCCATTTATATAAATTAAAAACCAGTCACAATTATTTGAGGGGGCTTTAAAAAGCTCATGGGCAAATGAACTAAAAATAAATAAATAAAAAGAATTTTTCCACAAGCTTTTTGAAGCCCACACATTTTGTTTTTTAATTATTGCTGTGTGCTGTTGAGTCAGTTCTGACTCATAACAACGCTTTATAGGGTTTTCAAGAGCATGTGGCTGTTTTGAACTGCCAACTTTGTGGTTAGCAGTCCAGTGCTGATTATACTGTTTAGTGATGCTGAATTGCTGGTAAACTAGGGAGATGCAGGGAAGTGAATGCTGTAAAGCCATTGCTAGTGGGGACAGAAGAAGTACTCTGGAGGCTGTGATTGATTAGGGGTCTGTGGGGCTTCTGTGGTGCTCTCAGTGTTTCCTAATACCAATCCATTCTGCTTCATACTTATGTTAAATACATTTGTGTGTATGTTTTGTAATGCCTTTGTAAAATTTTACAATAAAATAAGCAGAGAAATACATCAATATTTAGCTTTTAACTTCCACAAATATCTGCCAAGAGAGAAACAGATGCTTATTTCTTACCGCTAAGAGAATCCACTCCTTCTTATATTTCTAGGTGGTTAACTAAAACAAAATTAGCTAAATTAGAGCCAGAGTGTTAAATACACTGTTGTTGTTTTTTTTTAAATTTCATTGTGAATTATGTGACAGTTTACATGGGAGAACATTAGTTTTACATTCATCTTATCATATATTGTTTCATTGCCATGGTTACAATCCCCTCCATGCATCACCAGTCAACGAAAGAGTACATTTTATAAGCCCGCTTCCCCACCACCACCACCACCACCACCACCCAGTCATCAGCACATAGCCCCTCTTCCTCCCTGGGTCCTGAGTCCCCAGCTGCTCCATCTCTCCACCTCACCATCTCTGCCTCCATCTTGGGAATCGCTGCCTCTCTGGGTAGGGTTCCGCTCTCCACTCTTCTCCCTTTGTGGTCCCAGGGACCTCTGCTCGCAGCCTGCAAAGTCAGTCACTCCCCTCCTTGCCACAAAATGCCCACTTTTACATTTATAACCTTCACAATCAGTCCTGGTAACAGTTATTCACCCTTGCATCACAGAAAGACCCATCCGCATTTCCTTTAATCAGTCCCGCCTAGACATATTGGATACTACTCAGTGGAGATTCTACCTTCCTCCATACCCTCTGGATCTAGGTTTCCTCTTGAAAGCTTGTAAGCCAGTCACTTCTTGCCTTTGTACCCCCCCATTTTGGATAGCCAAAGTTCAAGTTGCCCATCCCTGTCCACTCTGTGTATGGAGGGGGTGGGAATGATCCTCTCTGTAACGATTTGTTCCCTCTTTTGAGGTACTGCATCCATAGGTGTAGATCAAGTTCATCAAATTGTATCAGGTTACTCTTTTTTTTCCTCTTCTTTTTTCTTCTAGTTGAGCTCTGATCACCCAGTCATTGAGGCCAGGTTAAATGGGTATTATCAGCATGTGTGGGTACTCTTGTGGATATGCCCTCTCTTATCCACTGGACACTTCACCCTCTACCTCAGTCCTTCATGGCTGTGTCACTCAATCTGGGCCCAAGAGTCCCCAGGTCTTGCCACACTGCTGGCCAACCAGGTCTCCACTCCACCTGGGTTCACAGGAGTCTATTGAATGTTGTAGGGCTTAGCTCACAGCATTATAGCTGTTTTTCCCTCTCTTCCCCCTGTCGATGGTGAACGTGGTCACCCATCAGAGTGTGTACTCCAATTGAGTCTTAGTCTTGGAAGAGGGTTTACTCTGAGGGGACCCGACCCCTTGCCTTGATGTCTCCTGGGCGTTAAATACACTTTTTTTTAAAATACAGTTTTTAAGGAATAAATTCAGATTTCCTCAACATGGTTTTTTGTTTTTTAAAAAAAGCTACATGATTTCTATCTGAAGGATTATATAAGGAGCCTTGGTTACACAAATGGTTAAGTGCTCTGCTGCTAACCGGAAGATTGTCACTGTGAGTCTACCACCTAATCTTTGGAAGAAAGACCTGGTGATCTGCTTCCATAAAGATTAAGTCAAGAAAACGTGATTGAGGTAGTTCTTGTTAGATCTCTAGGAATCAGAAATAACTCTGTGATACCTATCAGCAACAGCAAGGGTTATGTAATAGTAAACCACTGTAAAAATACAGTCACAGGCAAATTTCGTTCAGATAAACTGCTTAATTTTATGTTGATGTGAATCAAAATAAATGTATATTTAACTAAGTTGAACTAAATATACTGTTGAAATTAGTCCTTTTAAAACAATGCCTAGTTTTAGTGCTTTAATTTTCAAAAGCTCTAGGTCAACAAATTATTCACTAAATGTTTTAATCATTATTAAAATTTGTGGCATTTGGTTTTACGTACAGTTTTAACCAAGACTGAATTAAAAATACTTGGTGTTTACACCTTTTCACGGTACATTATAGCTGTAGTATTTATTATGTTTTTGTGAAGTGCTGTCGACTTGGTTCCGACCCATAGTGACTGGTGAGATTAGACCACCAACCTTGTGGTTCAAACTGACCTTGCAGTCCAGTGCTTTAACCTCAGCGCCCCACTAGGACTCCAGCATTTAGTTACTTACATCTTCGGTAGTTTGCAACTTAAGGTCAAAGACATAATCGTGGTGTTGCTGCTTTGTTTTCTGTTGGCACATTTTTAGCTCGGTTAAGTTTGTTCTCATTGGTATTGTGCTTATGCAGGCTTCGTAATAGGAAAATTGTGGTGGAGTGAGTATTGTTACTTAGGTGCCATGTTGTTGTTGTTAAGTGCTATCAAGTTGATTCTGACCCATAGTGACCCTTTATAGGTTTTCCAAGGAGCAGCTGGTGAGTTTGAACCACCGACCTTGCAGTTCAAATGGCTTTGCAGTCTAGTCCATTAACCCACAGTGCCACACCAGGACTCCATAGCTAGATGTTTAACTAGAGTTTTCAGGGTTTAATACTCCTGTTACGAAGCAAGTCAAAGTGTACCAGTGAAAGATCTAAAATTTCTAGATCATTATTAAATTATAATGAAAATTGTGCACATTTTACCATTTGGTGGGTTTTGTAATACAAACCTCATAATTGAGCATACAATATATTGTATATGAACTGATATATACACACACCCACTCCCTGCTCATTGACATGGTTAGGCTCCAAAGGCCTAACCATGAATATTGGTGTTATATAAAAATAGAGGATGATCCTATCATATCACAGAACAGAGGATAGCTACATCACTACCTAACTACCAAACCACTGAGAATCATCCTAGCCAAGCTGGCACACAACCTTAACCATAACAGACAGTAGAGTTTTGTTTTGTTTTAACGCACGCAGAAGTTTATTCTCTGAAAAATTAAACTGTCATTAGAATCTATTGAAGCAATCTTTTTTAACATTTTGTTTAGTGTTTACACAGAGGTCAACAATTTCATATGTAATACAATTTACAAAAGGAAAAAGGCACCGAGACAATCGGTATATAGACAGTAGAAAAGTTAGATAATGTGAATAAAATGTAACACATAGCACATCATCAATTACATGAAAATGATTATATATATGCTCCCTCTATAAAATGAATTGCCATACTCACACACAACTGCTTATATTTTTGACAAAAAATGCAAATCGATATGGGACAATTATACAATACTACTGATAACAAAATAGATACTTGCATATTTTAATAAGATCCATTAATGGGTTTGAGTTACTTACAAATATGTTGGAGACAGTTTAAGACCAAGGCAAACGTTAACCAGCAGTGTATTTCTTCAGGTTGTTGAGGATTTTGCTCATAGAGCATTTAAACTTCATCATACTGTTATATCCATTAATAGAAAAATAAGTAAGAAAGCTCTGTAGAAACTAGTATTCTATTAAGGAAGCATCTTGCCTCAAAAAATATGAATGAAATAAGGGAAGGAAGGAAGAAGCATGGTACAGGAATACTGAATAAAAGATTGCACTAGTTGTAATGAAAAGTGATCATTTTGAGAGGTAAAACACAATGCAAGAGTACTGAAGCATAAGTTTTAGAAACCTCATAAGTTTTAGAAACAGTGATTCTCAATACTTATCAAGAGCTTTAAAAATCACGTAATAACTATTCTTCCTCAAGCCTAATTTAACTGAAAAGTAATATTTACACTTTCTTATTTCAAAATGCTAGTAAAAATTTAGCCAAAGTTTGGCTGGCTCCTCTATGATAGTTTTAAAGATTCCTCAAAATTATTGCCACTTAATTTATTTTCACCACAAAAAAAAGGAAAGTCATCTCAACACAATGCAGAAACATAAATTAATTTTGTTATGCAAGCTGTTGCTGGAATTCTCTTGATAAATGTAAAAGTAATATTTATAATATAAAAATGTCGTTGGAAGTATCACCGACAGTTGAGTTTTTACTGTTGTCATAAATTTGAAATGTTGGATAAAATAAGTGAGGAGGTGTGTGTGAGAGAGAGAATTTTAGTAATTGAAGGCATAGCTTTGTCCTACTGTTAATGTAGGTTCTGACTCATGGTGACCCAGTATAGGGTTTCTGAGGAGCGGCTGGTGGTTTTGAACTACGCTCCTTGCAGTTAGTAGCCCAGTGCTTATCCTGAAGAACCACACCAGGATTCCTTTGTTCTACTTATTGTTGTTAAGTGTTTTTTGAGTTGCTTCCGACTCATTGGGACCCTGTATAGGGTTTCCAAGGTGTGGTTGGTGGGTTTGAAGTGCCAACCTCATAGTTAGCAGTCCAGTGCTTATCCTACAGTGCCACACCAGGATTCCAGAGAATATTCTTAGGTATATTTTAATTCATTTGAGACTTAAAAGAACTTTATTAGGTAGATATGTAATTTTTTTATTCTTATAGTTGAAGAAACTGATACAAAGATGTAAAGTAACTTGTCAAGTTTAGCAATAGCTAGTGGCAGAGCTGCATACTAAATATACTTTTCAGTCCTGCTAAAGTACACTTGTAAATGGTTCATTTTTTTGTTAGAAATGTAGTAACACCTTAAAGTACTTAGACATTTGCCAGTTTAGGAGCATTAAAACCCATTAATACCATATATATAATGCTGTTTTACCTGGTGATAGCTTATCCTGTATTTTATACAGACAATGCATACTTTGTATTTTGCTTACCTACAGTGCTTACCTCCCTAGAATTATTTTTTAAGCATGCTATGCTAATTTTATTTTACAGCAACATTTTATTATTATTATTATTGTTATTACAGCATTTGTTTCAAGCTAATCTGAATTTATAGACTTCTGGAAACTTAAAGCATACAGTGCTAAAATTACCCTTCTTATACTGAGTTTGGGTCCTGGTGTGGCACTATGAGTTAATGTGCTGAACTGCAAAGGTTGGTTTGAACCTCCAGGTCCGAAGTTAAAGCTCTACAGCTGCTCCTTGGAAACCCTATACAGGGTTGCTATGAGTCGGAATTGACTCAACCGCCCTTAATACTACTATTATTATTATACTGTTTGTCCATAATTTACACTATTTTCAAATAGACTCATTTAAAATCCTGCAGAGTATTCTGAAGTAGCCTAAAAGCTAGAAGGGAGTTAGAGACTACCATATAAAACTCCTACTGTGTTAGGAGCCCTGGTGTGGCACTGTGGGTTAATGTGTTGGACTGCAAAGTCTATTTGAATCCCAAGGATGGCTGTTCAAGCTCACTAGCCACTCCTTGGAAACCCTATTCAGGGTCGCCATGGATTGGAACTGACTCAACTGGCTCAACAGCACTTAACCACAACAGCAACAATCTTAGTTAAGGATTTCTTGGTTGCATAATAAATCGTCACTGGCTCATTTAGACAGAAAATCAATCTTTTGAACTACAATGGGGAATATACAAGCAAAGAATGAGCTAACTACTTAAGCTTCAGGATGGGCAAGAACCTGGTTGGCTGGTTGTCTTCCTTCCAGTTTGTTGCCATTAGACTCAGCTGTGTTGTTGTTATGTACTGTTGAGTCAGTTCCAACTGATAGTGACCCTGTATAGGGTTTCTGAGAAATGGCTGGTAAGCTTGAGCTGCCAACCTTGTGGTTCAAACTGACCTTGCAGTCCACCACATTATCCCGAGGTGCCATGTCTTTCTATTCAAATTTCAGATTTTCAGGAGATGCTGACTGGCCTGGCTTGCATAACTGATTCACAACTTCTGTGCCCAAGAATCAAGTTAAAACAGTGCAGATGCATTCCCCGTGCTAGTCTCACAGGGAAATCTTAGTGAAAAAGTCAGCCCTCAGTCCTCAGTATTGGTGACACTACTTTGATGGTAACATTTTGAGATAAAATCTTTGTAGGGAAAATTCTGAGAATTAGAGAGGTAAACTGAGTTTTCCAATGTTACACATCGAGTAAGTGTCATGTTAGGATATGAATTTAGGATTGTCAACTCTTACTTTATTCGGGGGAGTGAGGGTGAGGAGTTGTACACAGAAACATTCAGGAATATATAATAATGTAAACATTCAAAGCGCACATTCTGCAAGCCTACCTCCTGGCTGCCAGCACTCAGGTCCTCTCTTTCCATAAATCTAGAGTCCTCTGCTGCTCCCTCTCACCATGTCCTCATCTCTGCCTCCACCTCTGGTGTTGCTGCTTCTCTGGATGGGGTCCCGCATTCCGCTTGTGCTCTTCTTCCTTGATGGTCGTCCTAGGGTCCTCTGTTTTTGGGCTATAAGATTAATTACTCCCCCATCTTTGTTACAAAACGGCTACCTTTACGGTTGTGACAGTCTCAGTTAGTCATGATAACAGTTGCTCACTATTGCATCATAATCTTATCCCCATCTCTTTTCACCAGACCCATCTAGCCAAGATAAAAACTGTTGAATGGGGACCTACCTTCCCCCACATACTGTTAAACTAAACATCGTCTTGAAAACTTGTAAGCCAGTCACTTCATGCCTTTATCACCCCCTCATTTTAGGTAGCCAATGTCTAAGTTGCCCATCCCTATCTACCCTTCTTCCAAACTTTTGAAACCCAGGTCTGCCTTAGATTATTTCATAGACAGAGTCAGGGCTGATTTGCCACATAATTTGGTGTCACTCATCTGTTTGACAGAATCATTTCACGTGCATGCTCAATGTTGTCATCAGCGGTACACATGGACAAGCGTTTTAATATAATCAGAGTACCGATAATTTTTTACTTGTTTGTGTGTTTAAATCTGGTTGTTGTTAAGTGCCGTGGAGTCAGTTCTTACTCATAGTGAACCCTGTATAAGGGTTTCCAAGGAGCAGCTGGTGGTTTTGAACTGCCGACCTTGGGTTCCAGTGGTTATCCTATAACACTACCCCAGGACTCCTTAAATCAGGTTGTTGTTGTTGTTGTTAAGTGCCATCGAGTCGGGTCCGACCCATAGCGACCCTGTACAGGGTTTCCGAGGGTGTAAATCTTTACGGGAGTAGAAAGCCTCATCTTTCTCCCGCGGAGCGGCTGGTAGTTTCGAACCGCTGACCTTAAGGTTCACAGCCCGATTCGTAACCACTACGCTACCAGAGCTCCTTGAGTAATACCATAAGAAGATTTATTTGAGGTGATGGGAAGGGTTGGTTGTGAACCCGATTCCTAGGACAGAACAGACTTTACTGGGAAACCGCAGTGGTTGTCTGAAGTCCTACATGTACTTTAAATGTACTTTAAATCAGGTAGTGGTATGTATTATGGATTGCAGCAAGGAGGAAAATCTGTGGAGATAATGATTTGTAGAGGTGGAGAGGAATGGAGTGAGACTTACTAAACTATGCCTTAATTAAGTGAAAAAGTTCAGAACGCAGAGAAAATGTCAAGCTGCTTATCTTATTTGTGTATACCTACTCCTCTTGGTGACTCCACAGCACGTAACCACCAACTATCACTTCTCCTGCTGTAGTGTCATAGGATCAACAGTGGATTTTGAACCACAAGATCTGCAGTTTGAACCCACCAGCTGCTACTCAGAAACAGTGTGTCTGTGAGTTGCAACCAACTTAACTTCACTTAACAACAGCTCCTCACTTAAGAGCCTTGTTAGGATGGTGGATTACGAGCTGGGCTGCTAACCACAAGGTCAGCAGTTCAGATCTTCCAGTCGCTTCTCTGGAGAAAGATGCGACTTTGTGCTCCTGTAGAGATTCCATAGGTTTGGAAATCATATACAGGTTTGCTGACTCAGAACCAACTTGATGGTACACAGCCATCACCACCACCAGTCCTCACTTACTGACATGCTTAGGTTTCAAACGGCCAGGCCATGTTATAAAAATTGCCACCCCCACCCCCACCTCCAAACTTCCTTTTGAGACCATACATTAGCTGATTTTTTAAATTTAGAAAATAGTATAGAAAGAACCACAGCTAAGCTTTACTTGACAGCTATCTGGCCGACTGATTGGAAGAGATGCATATTTGTGCCCATTCCAAAGAGAGGTGACCCAACAGTATGAGGAAATTATCGGACAATCTCTTTGATATCCCATGCGAGTAAAGTTTTGCTAAAGGTAATACAGAAATGGCTACAATCATACATTGATAGAGAACTTCCAAAAGTTCAAGTCAGATTCAGAAGAGGCCGTGGTATGAGGGATATCATTGCTGATGTCTGATGGATCTTGGCTGAAAGCAGAGAATATCAGAAAGATGTTTACTTGTGCTTTATTGACTACACAAAGGCTTTCAATTGTGTGGATCATGACAGGCTATGGACAACATTGCAAAGTATGAGTATTCCAGAACACTTAATTGTGCTCATGAGGAATTTGTACCTGGACCAAGAGGCAGTTGTTTGAACAGAACATGGGAACACTGAATGTTTTAAAATTAAGGAAGGTGTGTGACAAGATTGTATTCTTTCACCATACTTACTCAACCTGTATGCTGAGCAAATCATCCAAGAAGCTGGGTTCTATGAAGAAAAACGTGACATCAGGATTGGAGCAAAACGCATTAACAACCTGTGATATGCAGATAATACAACCTTGCTTGCTGAAAGTGAAGAGGACTTAAAACATTTACTGCTGAAGATCGAAGAGCACAGCCTTTGGTATGTATTACATCTCAGTGTAAAGAAAACAAAAATCCTCACCATTGGACCAATAAACAACATTCTTAACAGAGAAAAGATTGACGTCAAGGACTTCATTCTTCTTGGATCAACTGTTAACACTCACGGAAGCAGCAGTCAAGAAACCAAACAATATATTGCATTAAGCAAATCTGCTGCACTAGACCTTTTTAAAGTGTTGAAGAGCAAAGATATCAGCTTGAGGACTAAGGTGCGCCTGACCCAAGCCATGGTATTTTCAATAACCTCATATGGATGCGAAAGCTGGACAGTGAATAAGGAAGACCATCGTGCTTTTGAGTTAAACGGTGTTGGAAGGAGAGTATTGAAAGTGCCATGGGCTGCCAAAAGAACCGACAGATGTGTGTTGGAAGACGTGCAGCCAGAGTGCTCCTTGGAGGCCAAGATGGCCAAACTTTGTCTCTCTTACTTTGGGTGCATTGTCAGGACTAGTCACTGAAGAAGGATATTATGTTTGGGAAGGTGGAGGTTCAGAGAAAAAGAGGAAGACTCCCAACGAGATGGATTGGCCAAGTAACAGCATCGATGGACTCAAGCGTGGCAAATATGCATGTCTTCCAATCAATCGGCCAGATAGCTGTCAAGTGAGGTTGGCCCAGGGTTGGGTTGTGTTTCGTTCTGCTGTGCATAAGGTCGTTATGGGTTGGTACTGACTCAATGGCACCTAACAACAACAACAAAAGCTTTACTTAATGTATTATGTCATTGTGACAAGTCAGCTTATGGATTATTCCTCTAGCTAAAGCTGGGCTGTGTGACTGAAGGGCCCATGACTTAACGATTTCTGGGTCAGAGCTTCCCTTATGGAACCACCTCAAGAGCTCCACTCCCACGGCAGCAAGCCCTGCATTCATAATTCAAGAGCATACTCTCCAGGCCCAGCAAGTCGCTGGGGCTTGGGTGGTCATGGTAGGCACTTGGGAGCTGTGCCTCACACCTTGCCCCCTACCAAGGCAGAAGTTTCAGACCCAGTTCAGCTCACTTGGGGATGTCATTAAATTTGCATGCATTTCTGCAAGTAACCCCTTCAGTGCCCCTTTCTTTCTTTCCCACTCCACAGTACTTTGAGCTGCTGGGTCTCAGGCCACGTATGAACTGAGAACACAGACCAGGTACCCGCTGACTCAGTGCAGCCTGTGTGTCCACCCAGATACAATGGCTCCAGAGGCTGCCAGCCCAGAATGACTGCTATACCTGGTGTCCCCTGCAGGCAGGAGGGAGTGGAAGGCGCAGCAGCATGACCTAGCTTCCTAGAGACTACCCCAACACCCTCCTCAAGGGAGGGGACACTGCAGCAGATAACTGCCGCCATGACTTCAGCTGCGTTCATGTGCAAAATGGATGTTAGACTTTTCATTTTCATCCTTACTGTAATGGTGAAGATCCGCTAGCAAGATAGTGGATAAGTAGGCAGTAGGTGTATAGGACTTTGCCTGTATTATGTTTTCTGTTTATGAGTAGTGACTATACTATTTTATTTTATTTTTTTATTTCAGACTTTGGCGTTAGTGCTTTTTTAGCTACCGGTGGTGATATTACACGAAATAAAGTAAGAAAGACCTTTGTGGGCACCCCTTGCTGGATGGCACCGGAAGTTATGGAACAGGTACTGTGTCTTGTTTTTATTAAGTAGTTTTGTGTTTGTTTCAAAAATGAAAAGATTGAGCAGTGTTGGTTCTTGGTTAGATACCATGTTATCTTTGGAGAGTGCACCTCTCTGTTTCTTGATTAAAACTTTAATCCATCTTTGAATCAAATAAATTTTAGAACTCTATACAAAACATGATACTAAAGCTTTATTTGAAAGACAACCTTTCATATAAATAACTTCAATGTTGTTTCTTTTCCTTTTCCTTTTTTTTTCTTTATTTTGTGAATTGGGTGAAGGTTTACAGAGATCAGTTTTCTATTCAATTCATGAATATTTTGTTTTATGCCATTGATTGCCATCCCCACAATGTAGCATCACTATAATCCCATTGCCCTGTAGCTGATAGGAGCCTGTCTTGAGTCAGGAAAGGGTTGCAGATGGAGTTTTTTCCTGAGAGTTGTAGAAGAAGGTGTTTTCTTTCTTTCTTTTTTTTTTTTTTATGGCAAATCTTTGTGTCTGTATAGAATTGTTCTCCATCAGGATTTCTTTAAATTGCATTTTGTTGTTGTTGAGAATAAATGCATACACAGCAAAAATGTACCGAATTGCTATTGTCCACTTAATCCCATATGTATTATTAAGTGCCGTGGACTTGGTTTCAATTCATAAAAATCCTATATAGAGTTTCCAAGGAGCAGCAGGTGGATTTGAAATGCTGACTTGGTGGTTTGCTGTCCCATGCAGATCCTACAGGGTGATACCAGGAGTCCCATATGGATAGTTCTTAAGGCAGATTTAAGTCCCCTTTTTACTAATTAAGTTAAACTATCTCAACGTTGATTTGAACTGCAAGTTCGGTTTGAACCGCAGCTTTGGTGGTTCAGACTCACCATCTGCTCCTCAGAAACCCTAACAGGGTCAATGTGGGTTGGAACAGACTGGATGGCACTTAACAATAATAACAATTGCTCAGTTTAAGGAACCCTGATGGCTCAATGAATTAAGCATTGGGCTGTTAACCACAAGGTCAGTGGTTCAAACCATCTAACCGTTCCATGGGAGAAAGATGAGGCTATCGTGTGTCACTGTGGGTTAATGTACTAGACCAGAAGGTCAGTTTGAACCACAAGGTTGGCAGTTCAAGCTCACCAGCAGCTCCTTAGAAACCCTATACAGGGTCGTTATGGGTCGGAACCAGCTTGACAGCACTTTCAACAACAATGACTATAAAGCTTACTGATTTTATTGAAAGAGATCTTTACCACCATTTAATTCTCTCATTAAGTTTTAAGTAGTGTTGAAAAGGGCTTAAGCAAATTTCATTTCTTCTTTTGGTTTGATTTATTTTCATTATCATTTTAAATTCTCTTAAGAAGCTACCTCTTTTGTAACTTTTTTCCTTAATAAAAGGTAATAAAGCAACAACATAGTATAGAATATTTGTGGCTGGGGGTGGGGAGTTTGCTACCATTGGTAAAAAAAGTTTTCTATCTAGTTCTTTCTAGTTGTTGCTTTTAATAGAGTGCATACTTGTTTAAATTCCTGTTGGTGCAGAGGTTAAAGCAGATGGCTGTTAACTGAAAGGCTGTCAGATTGAACCCACCAGTCACTGTGCAGAAGACACATTTGTCAATCTGCTTCTGTAAATATGACAGCCTTGGTAATCTTATGGGAGCGATCCACTTCATACCCAAAAAGGTTGCTATTGGGGTCAAATTGGCAGTGAGGTCTTTGGGCATTTTTGTTTATATGTTATTAAGTGCCATCAAGTTGGTTCTGATTCATAAAAACACTATATAGGGTTTCTAAGAGCAGCAGCTGGTGGGTTTAAACCGCTGACCTTATAGTTAGCAGTCCAGTTTTTATCCTACAGTGCGATACCAGGATACCTGTTAAATCGAGTAAAGTTGAGTCCAGTTGGTTCTGACTCCTAGCGACCCTGTATAGATTTTTGGCGAATTTCTGGTGGATTCGAACTGTTCATCTTGCAGTTAACAGTCCAGTGCTTACCCTACAGCGCCACATCAGGACTCCCTTAGTTTATATACCTGTTTGTGGCACAAGTTCATCTTTTTTTTCTTCATAAGTATTTTATCTAAAGCTTTTCTGTATTTTCCATATTTTTATAGACTTGATAAACATTGCTTTTGATTAATTATATACTAATCCTGTAAGTGAGTATAGCATACTTAACCATTCCCACTGTTGATAAACATTGAGATTGCCTCCTTTGTTTGTTTTTTTTTTTATAACCTAGTATTTTGTAGTCCTGATGTGGCATTGTAGAATAAGCACAGGACTGGTATCTGCAAGGTTGGCAGTTCAAACCCATCACCTACTCCTTGAAAACCCTATACAGGGTCACTATGAGTCAGAACCAGCTCAATAGCACCTAACAACAAATATTTTCATGTTTTGCTTTTTGATTATTCTGTTGGTTTAAAATTTGTACATTTTCATGGTTCGTAAATAGGTATTAGAAACTACTTTTCAAAAGTGTTTTTAAGCTGTTAAAAGTAAGCATATGCACCTCTGCTTTTTGCAGGTCCGAGGCTATGATTTCAAAGCTGACATCTGGAGTTTTGGTATCACAGCAATTGAACTGGCCACAGGGGCAGCTCCATATCATAAGTATCCTCCAATGAAGGTGAGGCTCATATTCAAAATACTGCTCCAGGTTACTCCTTTTCAGAGCCTTGTTCATTTCCACTCTTGACAGTAGTGATTCTGCATTCCTCTTAACGCTGGTAGCAGTTAAAGTCCACATTAGATGTTTTTGTTGTTGTGAAGTTCCATTGAATCAATTCCAATCCATAGCAACCCTGTATAGGGTTTCCGAGGAGCAGCTGGTGAGCTTGAACCACCGACCTTGCAGTTCAAACAACTTTGCAGTCGGGTGCATTAACCCACAGCGCCTAGATGTCGTTGGCCTTTTTATTGGCATGGCCTTTATTTCTGACTCTTTAACTAGTTTGATGTTAGGAACCAATGTGTGATTTTTATGTATGTTCCCCATAGTCCCCTGTGCTGAGTAGCTTTAGGGGAGATGGTGACCATTTGTACTTCATAAGCTTGCTGAGAGGAGTAATTATTATTGGTAATTATAATGACGTTGTTAAGTGCTACTAAAGTCAGTTCTTACTTATAGTGAGCCTGTATCTGGTTTCCAAGGAGCTGCTGGTGAGTTTGAACTAACACATTTATTAAATGTTTGCCTCTTTTTAATGCCAGAAAGTGATTTAAGTGCTTTTCATACATTAAGTAAGATAACCCATGTACAGCATTGATGTGCCAGACACATATATTATTCTATTATTAATCAAATAAAAGTTAGCATTGTAGTAACTTTTATTATAAATCCTATTATTATGGAGTCCCTGAGTGGTACATATGGTTAAGTACATGGCTACTAACTAAAAACGGTTGGTGGTTTCAACTCGCTTAGAGGTACCTTAGAAGAAAGTCTGGTATTCTACTTCCAAAAGGTCACAGCTATTGGAAAACTCTGTGAAGCCCAGGTCTACTCTAACACATGGGGTTAGTGTGTAGTAACTGTGATGTAGTTAACCAAAGCATAGTTGTGAACCATTTCCCAACATTAGTAAGAGAATGCATTTTTGTATGTCTAGCATGTGTTGACAGTATTGTTGGAAACCATTTTAATGACTTTGTCCAGCCCTTTAGTTATAATGCGCACATGAATTTTATTCTGTTTGTGGCGGAATCTGTTTTCTATGGCTTTGCTTACCTGCTTCACAATTTGTGCCCGGTGACATTACTTAAAGTAGTGACACCTATCTGTTGTGACTTTTTTAAAAAACATCTTTTTGTTGTGGTTTTCATCACATGATCTTGATACACTTTGTTGTGATTGTTGTTATGTGTCATGATGTACTTTAGAAAGTTTAAAAGAAGCTGTCCTTTAAAGTGTTCAAGAGCAAAGATGTCAGTTTGAAGAGGAATGTGTGCTTGACCTAAATAAACCATGGTATTTTCAATCATGTTGGACAGTGAATAAAGAAGACCGTACAAGAATTGATAACATTTGAGTTATAGTGTTGAAGGAGAATAGTGAAACTACCATGGACTGCCAAAAGAACAAACAAATCTGTGTTGGTGGAAGTATAGCCAGATGCTCCTTAGAAGCCAGAATGGCCAGTTTTCTCTCATACTTAGGACGTACTGTCAGGAAAGACCAGTCCCTGGAGAAGAACATCATGCTTGGTGAAGTGAAGGGTCAGTGAAAATGAGGAAGACTTCTCCCCTCTCCCCTCCAGCAAGATTGATAAGCACAGTGACAGCAGCAATGGGCTCAAGCATAGCATCAGTTCTGAGGTTGGCGTGGGACCGACCAGGCAGTGTTGTATTCTGTTGTACATAAGGTCTCTGTGAACAACAATAGCATTCTTTTTGTTAAGGTTCTAATAGTATTTGTTGTTGTTCAGTGCTGTTGAGTCTATTTTGTATAGGGTTTCCGAGTTGCAGCTGGTGGGTTTGAACCTCCAACCTTACGGTTTGCAGATTAGTGCCTATCCTGTAGTACCACACCAGGAGTCTAAGATAGAGAGGGATGAAACCAGCACAAAGATACTATGAAAGACTTTTCATATCTCCATATTCAAAACATGGGCATACCTATATTTATTGGTGTAATTGATGGAGAAAATTTTGTTTATTGGAAGGTTAGTAATATATTAAGGTCATGCTCTGCCTAGAGGTTGAAGACTCACAGAAATAAATGAATAGTCACAAGGTTTTGAAAAGAATGTGTCTTTGTAAATGTATGCTTGGAGACTGTTATCAAGGCAAAGAAATATTTTTTAAAGGGGATGTGGTGGTGGTGGTGGTGGTGGTTGTGTGCCATGAAGTCAATTCCGTCTCATAGTGACCCTGTACAGGGTGTAGGGTAAGGTTAGTTTTTTTCATCCACTGTAGGTTATTAACTCCCAGAGTTGTAGCCAGACATGCATTTCAGTAACTATAAACTGAATATGACAGGTAGTCACTCTTGTTGTTAAGTGCCGTCAAGTTGATTCCGACTCATAGCAACTCTGTATAGCGTTTCCAAGGAGTAGCTCATGAGTTTGAACCACTAATGTTGCAGTTCAAATCAATTGTGAGGTAGCGTGCTTACCCTATGGCGTCATCCCAGGACTCCAACGCTGGTTATAGTCCTCTTTTATTTTTTAGTGTTGGGTTGACGTTGTTGTTAAGTACCATGGAGTTAGTTCCAACTCATAGTGACCCTACCCTGCACAGGGTTTTTCAGGTTGTAAATCTTTACAGGAGCAGAAAGCCTCTTCTTTCTTCCATTGAACCGCTGGTAGTTTCAAACTGCTGACCTTGAGGTTGACAGCCTGATTCTTTTTTTTTTAATGGTTCAGTCATTTATTTAAACATTGAATCCAGATACTGGCCCATGGTATGGACTCAGGATACACATAAATAAAGGTTGAAATCAACAGTTGAGGTACTACAAAAATTAAGAATTCAGATTAAAATTAACTTTGAAATAATCTTAAATTCCTACCATTGTCCTTTCTTTTCATTTCCCATTCCTATCTCCAAACAATTTCCTTAGCTGTGAGAATGAGTCAAAAATTATCCTCACTGTGGTTGCAGAATTTATTTTAATCAACTTTTAGAAAAGACAAATACATAATTTTTGGACATAATTTCCTTGCTTTAAATACACTTTGTCCATCTGTCAATGAGTTCTCAGGTTCCCTTACTAAAACATGATTTAGGCTGAACTGCAAACCACGAAGGCACCGAGGTCTTCACTTCATCAGAGGTTGATCTTCATTCTCTAAAGTCTGCTTTCTGGGGAACAAATAGGTGAAAGTCTGTTGGAACAAGATCAGTACTATAGGGAGGATGCTTTAACACTTCAAAATGAAATCTTTTCACCTGCGTGGGCAGAGGTGTGTGGACATGCATTATCATGCAAGATTGTAACACCCTTGGATAGCAATCCTGCATTTAATCCCAAGTTTAGGCTTCTGCTCTTCAGTGAGTACCTCACTGTAATGAGCATTATTGATTCCTGAGTTCTTTTCCTGTAATGTTTCAATACTGGCCCTTGGCTTACAGAAAACTGTAAGCATCAATTTTCCAGCTGATGGTTGACTTTTGAACTTTTTCTTGGTTGGTGTTTGAGGATGTTTCCATTCTATACCCTACCGTTTACTGTCATGCTCGTAGTGATGAATCCATGTCTTATGTATTCATTACCAGTAATGATGTTTTGTGTGTGTGTGTGAATTATGTGATAGTTTACATGGGAGAGCATTAGTTTTACATTCATTCTATCATATATCGTGTCATTGCAATGGTTACAATCCCCTCCATGCAATCCTTTCCCCGTGCCCCCCAGGTCTTCAGCACACAGTCGCTCTCCCTCTCTGGGTCTAGAGTCTCCAGCTGCTATGAGTTGGAACTGATTCAGTGGCACATGACAACAACAACAACAACATAATCTTTAAGGAGTAGGAGTCCTGGTAGCACTGTGGGATACATCTTGGGCTGCCAACTACAAGGTCTTGGGAGAAAGATGAGACTTTCTGCTTCCGCAGAGATTTACAGTTTTGAAAACTCTGTATAGCAGAGTCATTATGAGTCAGAATTGACTGGATGGTAACAACAACAACAACAGTAATCACAAGGGTATATAGCCGCTCCTTGGGAGGAAGATGAAGCTGTCTGCTTCTTCAAAGATACACAGTATCAAAAACCCTATTTATTGCCTCTATGAGTTGGAATCTATTTAATGGCAATTGTTTTGGCTTGGTTTGGTTTTATGGTCTTTGGCAGGGTATATAGCATTACTTTCTGTTATGCAACCACAGTTTTCTTATTTGTTTACTCTTAGTTCTTTATATTTAATTGGATTTACTGATCACTTCTTGTCCTTTTATCATGGCTCCTCTTATGAAGGATTTGGTGTTTTTACTCACTTTGTTAGGATCATTCCTTAGCATACACACAGGGTAAATGAAACACCGGATCTAACTGATGCTGGAGTCCTGAAGTGGCGTTGTAGAATAAAGTACTGGGCAGAAAGGTTGGTTTCAAATGTAAGGTCAGTGTTTCAGGTTCACCAGCTGCTCCTCAGAAACCCAATGCAACGTCACTGTGAGTCGGAACCGACTTAATGCATTTAACAGCAACAACAAATTTTCTGACGACCTATTTAATTTTTATTTAATCCAGGAATTTTCTTTGTTTCAAGATAAACGGACTAGAAATAAACAGTTGTTGTTAAGTGTGGTAGAGTTTGTTCCAACTCTTGGGACCCTGTATGGGGTTTCCATGAAGCAGCTGGTAAGTTTGGACAGCTGATCTTGCAGTCCAGTGCTTATCCTACAGTGCTACACCAGGATTCTAGAAGTGAACATTAAATCCATTTAAATACCAAAAATGTGCCTCATCTGGATCTGTCTAGGATCCTCTCCTCCCTAAGTCGTCTTCATGATTGAAAGACCCATTTCCTCTTTCGAGTCTGTATTGTCAGTCTTTAGGACAGGGCTGACTACATAGTAGATACTGAGTAGTTGATTATTGGATGACTGTTTGAATGAGTTGGCAACCAGTGGACTTGCCATACCAGTCAGTACTATTTGGGAGAATGAAAATAAGAAGTGAGAAAAGAAGCAAATTTGAAAAATAATGTAATTATGAGTTTGGTTTGGGACTTGATTAATTTGCCAGCAGTATATTCAGGTGCTAATATCTCATATTGTTGTTCCGACTCAATAGTGACCCTGTATAGGGTTTCCTAAGGAGCTCTGGTAGCGTAGTGGTTACGAATCGGGCTGCGAACCTTAAGGTCAGCGGTTCGAAACTACCAGCTGCTCCGCGGGAGAAAGATGAGGCTTTCTACTCCCGTAAGGATTTACACCCTCGGAAACCCTGTACAGGGTCGCTATGGGTCGGAACTGACTCGACGGCACTTAACAACAACAACATAGGGTTTCCTAGGAGCCGCTGATAAGTTTGAAGCACCGACCTTGCGGTTGTCTGCTTTATCCAAGACAGAGTAAAATGCATAGATTTGGAGATCATCATAATAGAGAGATGAGGATTAAATTGTAGAACTCTTTGGCAATGTTTAGGTTTAGAAGAGTTAGAGTGGGAGAGAAAGGACTATAGCTTCATTATCTACGACATTTTTGTGATTTATGTGAGAGAAGGTTGACATATTCTAGGAAGCGATGGCTAGATTATTAAAAGTATCAAAGAGCAACAGGGCCACGAAGAGATTAAAGCCAAGAAGGTCACGCTCTAAATTTTGTCATGACTTTCATATTTTTTTAAAGGTAGTTTGGCCATATAAGAATAGGGAATGGAGGACTTGAAGAAGCAAAGGATTCTAAAGAAAGGAAATGGCAGCGGTGATCCACTAGACCTGTCTGGGAGTCAGCCATGTGTAGCATATAATCTCTGTGGAGAACACATACATAGTTCTCTGCGTCCAAACACCTAATCTAAATGTGAAGTATTAAATAAAATCTGCTTGTGTGTCAGGGATGCCTATATTAAAAATAGCTTGGTCACATATTTAAACATTACTGGTCCTGTAGATGTTAATATTATGTTAAAAATTCTTACAGGTTTTAATGCTGACACTGCAGAATGATCCTCCTTCTTTGGAAACTGGTGTTCAAGATAAAGAAATGCTGAAAAAATATGGGAAATCATTTAGAAAAATGATTTCTCTTTGCCTTCAGAAAGATCCAGAAAAAAGGTAAAATACTAGGTCGTTTACTTTTCTCTTTATGTAATGTAAACCATTGTGGGAATCTTAAAATTATATACATTCATGTTGCTAGGTGCCATCCAGTTGGTACCGACCATTGCAACCTTATGCACAGCAGAAGGAAACACTGCCCAATCCTCGGCCAACCTTTGGGGGTCTTCCTCTTTGTCGCGGACCCTCCACTTTACCAAACATGATATCCTTCTCCAGTGACTGGTCTCTCCTAAAAATATGTCCAAAGTATGACAGAGGAAATTTGGCCATCTTGACCTCCAAGTAGCACTCTGGCTGCACTTCTTCCAAAACAGATCTATTGGTTCTTTTGGCAGCCCATGGCACTTTCAATATTCTCCTCCAACAACATAACTCAATTGCATCAATTCTTCTATGGTCTTCCTTATTCATTGTCCAGCTTTTGCATGCATATGAGGTTATTGAAAACACCATGACTTGGATCAGGC
>NW_006408645.1:2991814-2992502 GCF_000296735.1 Chrysochloris asiatica | reverse complement strand
TTGTTCTTTGCCAATTCCTTCAATGCACTTGGACTTCCTCCTTCAGTATCATTGGCTCTTGATCATATGCTACCTCTTGAAACATTTGAACATTAACCATTTCCTTTTGTTATAGTGACTCTGTATTCCTTCCATCTTCTCTTGATGCTTTCTGCATCATTTGATAATTTGGCCAGAGAATCTTTCAGTAATGAAAGTCAAGGCTTGAATTTTTCCTTCAGTTCCCCTAGCTTGAGAAATGCTGAGTGTGTTCTTCCTTTTTGGTTTTCTGATTCCATATCTTTGCACATTTTTTTGTAATATTTGGCTTTATCTTCTCTAGCTGATCTTTGAAATTTTCTTTTAAGCTCTTAGACCACCTCATTTCTTCCATTTGCTTTAGCATCTCTGCACTGGAGAGCAAGTGTCAGTGTCTTTTCTGACATCCATTTTACCTTTTCCTTCTTTCTTGTCTTTTCAATGACTTTTTGATTTCTTCGTGTATGATCTTGATGTCATTCCACAACTCTTCTGGTCTTTGGTCTTTAGTGTTTAATGTATCAAATCTGTTCTTCAGATGATCTCCAAATTCAGGTGTGATACATGCAAGGTTGTATTTTGGCTCTCATGAACTTGTTTTCATTTTCTTCAGCTTCAGTTTGAATTTGCATATGAGTAATTGATGGTCTGTTCCACAGTCTGCCCCTGG
>NW_006408645.1:2989611-2991242 GCF_000296735.1 Chrysochloris asiatica | reverse complement strand
GATCTGGATATGTTTTTTTTGACAGTGAATGCAACACCATTCCTCTTCAATTTGTCATTCCCGGCATAGTAAACCATGTGGTCATCAGATTCAAAATGGTTAATACCAGTCCATTTCAGCTCACTAATGTATAAGATATCAGTGTTTATGCATTCCATTTCATTTTTGACAACTTCCAATTTTCCCAGATTCATACTTTGTACGTTCCATGTTCTGATATTCCATGGATGTTTACAGCTATTTCTCTTCAGTTTGAGTTCTGCCCCATCAGCAAATGAAGGTCCCGTGGGCTTTACTCCATTCGTGACATTACAGTCATCTCTACTTTGAGGAGGCAGCTCTTCCCCAGTCGCATTTTGAGTACCTTCCAACCTGAGGGGCTTATTTTCCGGCACTTTATCTGACAGGGTTTCTTTGTTATTCGTAATGTTTTCAGTGACTAAATATTCGGAAGTAGTTCATCACTCCTTCTTCCTGGTCTGTCTTCGTCTGGAAGCTTAGCTGAGACCTGTCCACCATAGGTGACCTTGCTGGTATTTAAAATATTGGTGGCATAGCTTCCAGAATTACAGCAACTCACAAGCCACCATTTGTAAGCATTGAAAGGACATTTCTGAACTATAAGCTTCCGAAAAGTTATATAGAGATTATTATACCAGATTGAAATGGTTCTCCTTTTTTTTTTTTTTTTAAAAAAAATTCATTATTGAGTAAAGGTTTACAGAGCAAATGATCCGTTTTACATCCAGCAGATCATATATTTTGCTTCATTACACGGTTGCAATCCCCGCTGTGACAGCAGTTTTTACCTTCAGTCACTTTCACTGTTGGATTCCTCCCTGTGTCTCCTGCTCCCTTCAGCTCACCTTTGCTAATTTTCGTCTTGTAATACATTGCCTGCTCTGTCACCTACATTAACATGTGTCTACTGGTGTGGCGCCAGACTGCAAAGCCGTTTGAACTTCAAGGTCACCAGTTCAAGCTCACCATTTTCTCCTCGGAAACCCTATACAGGGTTGCTCTGAGTCGGGATCGACTCGACAGTGCTTAACAACAACAACAACCCTCTAGTAGTGGTTACGAGTCAGGCTGTCAGGCTCAAGGTCAGCAGTTCAAAATATCAGTGGTTCCACCAGAGAAAGATGATCAGGCATTCTCCTCCCATAAAGATTTACAACCTCGGAAACCCTGTGCAGGGTCACTGAGTCGGAAACACCTCCATGGTACCTAACAACAACAACCCTCTAGCCCATGAATAATTTTCCCTCACCCCTACCCCCGTCACCATCATAGATTGTTTCTTTTATCAAGAAAACATTTTTTTTTAAGCTTTTTACAACACTGATCTCATACAATATTTTTCCTTTTCTGATTCACTAATTTTCTCCAAATGCAACCACATTATGAGGTGTTTTATAGAATCATCTTATTCTTCAGTGTTGTGTAGTATTCCAATGTGTGTATGTACCAAAGTTTTTTTAACCGTTCTTCTGTTGACAGGCATTTAGGCCGTCTCCATCTTTTTGATATGGTCTCTTGTAGACAGCATATTGAAGGATCCTGTTTTCGTATCCATTCTGCTCTCTATATCTCTTTTTTGTGGGGGAGTAAATTTTCTTTCTTTTTTTTTT
>NW_006408645.1:2988700-2989129 GCF_000296735.1 Chrysochloris asiatica | reverse complement strand
TCCATGCATCATCAACCAACCAAAGGGTATACCCTGCACGCCTGTCCCCCATCCCCCCTCCCCAGGTCGTCAGCACACAGCCCCTCTCCCTCTCTGGGTCTAAAGTCCCCAACCGCTCCATCTCTCCACGTCATCGTCTCTGCCTCCATCTCTGGCATCACTCTTTCTCTGGGTAGGGTCCCGCGCTCCGCTCTACTACCTTGTTGTTCCCAGGATCTCCGCTCCTGGACTGCAAAGTTAATCACTCCCCTCCTTTTGCTACATAATGTCTGCCTTTACTTTTCCAACCCTCACAGACAGTCCTGGTAAGAATTATTCACTTTTGTACCATAAGAGACCTATCCCCATCTCCTTTCATCAGCCCCGCCCAAATTGATTGGATATTACTCAGTGGAGATTCTACCTTCCTCTGCACCCTCTGGATCTAGG
>NW_006408645.1:2985786-2986317 GCF_000296735.1 Chrysochloris asiatica | reverse complement strand
TATATATCTGTGTACTGCTTGGCTGAAAATTAGGCCACAAGAGTTAGTGAGTTCATTTCTAAACTTGAAGGGAGATCTTGAGCCATGGTGTCAGGTTCTTTCAGTCTCTTTCTGACCAGTAAACCAGGTGTTTTGTTTGTTTGTTTTTAAATAACTGAGTTTTGTTTCACATTTTCTGTTACTTTACCTAGGACTTTCTAATGTGATCCCTTTCAGAGCAGTTGATGATGGTAGCCAGACACCATATAGTTCTTCTGGTCTCTGAGTCGTGGAGACTGATGTTCCTGTGTTCCATTATACCATTGGGCTAATTGAGTCCAAGCAACTTCAGTGCTCATCACTCTTCTCTGCACATGTAGAGACTAAAAGCTATATCTTAGGCAGCCGCTCATGAGCTTTTAAGATCCCAGATGCTACTTAAACCAAAGTAGGATGCAGAACATTGTCTTTGTGGACTGTGTTATGTCAGTTGTCCATTGTGTTACCTGAGACTATGGTTCTGATTGATCCTCCACCCCACCCACCCACCCA
>NW_006408645.1:2984556-2985686 GCF_000296735.1 Chrysochloris asiatica | reverse complement strand
TTGATAATATCTAGGAAGTTTTCATCATTTTGCCCACTGTGTGCTCCACCACATTCATAGTTGTATTTGCAGGAAAGGTAAGTTAACCATGCACAGATAATCCTCTTTCAAACTCTTACATATTTGTGTATCTACTCCCACTCTTCCTCCCATCCCATTCAGCCTGTGACTCTGTTCATGGAGCTAACTGCAGAACACTGTTGTTCCAAGGTTTGTGTATATTATTCTATTTAACTGTATCCTCTGTAGACCTTCACCTATCTTCTTCTTCCTTCTTCTTTTATATTGCCCTTCCCATGATCCAAGATAACATGTGGCTACCCTCTAGCCTGGTGAGGCGCTGCAGGATAATATGTTAGACCTCAAGGTTGGTTTGAACAGCAAAGTTGGCAGTTCAAACTCACCAGCCACTCTTCGCAAACCTTATACAGGGTCACTATGAGTCATAACAGATTCAACAGCACTTAACAACAATAAAACCCTCTAGCCAGTGAAGTACTTTCCCTTCCCACCCACCCCTGGTAGCCATCAAAGAATGTTTCTTTTAGTATGAAAACCTTTTACTGAGTTTATACAATAGTGGTGTCATACAGTGTTTGTCCTTTTGTGATTGACTCATTTTACTCAGCGTAATGCCCTCCAGGTTCATCCATGTTATGAGGTCTTTTGCAGACTCATCATTATTCTTCATCATTGCATAGTATTCCATTGTGTGTATGTGACAAAGTTTGCCTCTTCTTCCATTGATGGGCATTTAGGCTGACTGCATCTTTTTGCTATTGTGAAAAGTGCTGCAATGAACACTGGTCATATTTCTTGTGGCTATGTACCAAATAAAGGGATTGCTGGGTTATACGGTATTTATATTTCCAACTTTCTGAGTAAGCGCCATACTGTTTTCCATAGGGTTTGAAATATTTTGCAGTCTCACTAGCAATGGAGGAGGCTCCCAGTCTCTCCACACTCTCACTAGCATTTGTTGTTTTCTGGGTTTGGGGACTTTGCTATTAATGCTGGTTTGAGATGATATCTTACGGCTGGTGATTGTGATCATTTTATGTTTGTTGACTTCCTCGGTACCTTCTTGGTGTGGTGTATTTTCATGTCCTGTGCCCATTTTTTTTTTTTTT
>NW_006408645.1:2974543-2984056 GCF_000296735.1 Chrysochloris asiatica | reverse complement strand
AAATTTTCTTCCAGAAGCTCTTCAACTATCTCCTCTGTGGGCTTGTGTGATTGTTCCTGTTCTGGAATGCCAATAATTCTTATGTTATACCTCTTCATGTTATCCAACATGAATCTTAGGCCTTCTCATTTTTTTTTATCCTTTTTTGTATTTGTTCTTCTATCTTAGTAGTGTTGAGAGATTTATCTTCTAGCTCACTGGTTCTAGCTTCTATCTCTTTCCTGATAGCTCTGGCTAAGATTTCCAACACAATATTGAATAGGAGTAAGGAAGAAGGACATCCTTGTCCTGTGTTTATCCTACAGTGCCACACTGGATGGACAAATAAGCATATAAACAAAATCCTCTAGTATGTATATATTTATGAATTAAACAGAATTATAGGAGTCCTGGTATGGCACTGTGGGATAATGCCCTGAACTGCAAGATCCGTTTGAGCTTCAAGGTCGATGATTCAAATTTAACAGCCACTCCTTGGAAACCCTATAGACGGTTGTTTTGAGTGGCGCTGATTTGATGTTGCTTAGCAACATAGAATGTTAGACATCGAGACTAACCTTTTGTGGTGTCTTTGTATATACTGAAGTTACCCTGCTGTCTTCTAGGTAGTCATCTAATTCCCATAGAGGGACTTAAATCCGAAAGTCCAGGTTCTTAATCTAGGATTGTGTTCCCACTAGGGAGTCTTAGTGTGGTGCTGTGGGATAAGCGCTGGACTGCTAACTGCAAGGTCATTGGTTCAGACTCACTAGCCGCTCCTCAGAAACCCTATACGGTCGCTATGAGTGGGAACCAGTTTGACGGCACTTAACAAATCCAGCATTTGCACTGTATTTTTCTGTTGCACATAGATATTCCATAAAGTTTCTTAGCACTAAAACTTCTTTAATTTTGCTTTCTCGAAAAATGAATAAAAGAAAAAAAACTGATGGGATATTTTGTTTGTCTTTAATATACTTCAAATACCTCATGGAAAAATTTCATTATTTATTTCATGTCTTTCATGTAGTTTTTGAAGCCCCATTGTACTTAATGGGGATTCAGAATTTCTTTTTGGAAATATTGGAATAGAAAGGCAGAGGCAGCAAAGTTTAAACTTGTGGTTTTAGATTGTCTTTTCTGTTTCTGGATAAATGGTTACATTTAGGAACAATTTTGTCTCTGCTGAGTTTGCTAAAATAAAAATTATCTTACTACAAACACCTAAAAATAGCAAGTAAACTTTATCAAACTTTAAAAAAATTCTGAACGTGACCTTGTAAAAAAGAGGTGTCTTAAGATGCTAGAAATAATGAGACAGCTGTAAATTAGAGAAAAACGTGAACTGATCTGGTTGCTGACCTCAGTGGGTGGCTGTTTAGTACAGTAGCCTTCTGGCTGGTTTCTGACTTCCATGTGGAGACCAGCAATGTGATCTTGGACGACACACCTATGGGAGATTTTGCACTGAGAGCCCTGTTTAAAGCTAGGACCCTCCAAAGTCTTTTTCTTCAGTAAAAGGATATACCAGAAAGAATAACAAAATCTGTTCACCAGCACAAAACTCCCTCCTGGAGAATCAAGTCCTCTTACTAAGATCTTCTGAAAATTTTGTTTGACTTTATACTGTATATGTTATTGAGGATACCACAGGATTACAAAGTGAAAATTATTGCTAGTCTTGCAAAGGCAGCCCTGCCTCCTTCAGAACCAGAAATTGGCCCAGTCTCAGAGTATATAAAAGAGGTGGAAACTGTAACAAGAAAAAGGTTTCTGGTGATGTAAAAGTGGCATTTTTCTTGTTTCTTCAGATAATTAGCTTCTGCAATCTTCCCTTTGTTTTTCATAGTTCTTACAGAATTGTGTTTACACATTTCTAGTTGCTGTCCTTATTGATCATACGAAAGATAGGGATCAGCCTGGTAGTCATGCTCATGCTACCATCTTCCTGGAAGTCTGAATTTTGTTTTCTTCAAATTTTTTTTTTACTGGAGTTTTAAGTTTGTATGCAGTCTGATCTCTTAGCCTTTTTCTTTATGATTTATGGCTGAGATATATGTTCACATGTATATTTTGGCATGCTTCTCCAGCAGAGCGTTGTCCTCTCTTATGTCAGTATCACCCTGCCTCCTCCCCTCCCCTTCAGAACTTTCTTAACTAGATTGCATATACAGGTTTTCCAGATAAACTTCAAGGTAATTGGTTTTAAACATTAAAAAATTATGATTATGAACACAACTATGTAAATTTCTGTTCTAGTTTAGGTAGAATCTAATTAATTTATGCCATTACATTTATTACATTCATCCCATTACACTTCTCAGTTCGTATAGCTCTTTCAAATTTACTGTCTTTTAATCTTTATAGTTAATCCTTTGAGGTATTTGTTTCAAGTGTTAGATGCACATTGGAATCACCTGGAAAGTTTTCCAAATTACAAAGAACTGTTGCTTGTGTCTACCCCTAAAGATTTTGCTCTAATTGGGATAGAATGCTCTCTGGGCTCTGGGGAATTTAAAAACTCTCAGGAATTGTAATGTGCTCATAAGGGCTTAACCAGGTGTTACTGAACCATAGAGAAGTTGTGGTTTTCTCAGGGTTACACTGTAGGTATGTGGTAAAGTCAGGTCCAGTCTCTAAATGTAGTAGTCTTTACCCTTTACTCTGACTCATACCCTTTTAAAAGTTGGTAAAATTGGCAGTGATATTTTTACTGAAAATAAAAAGAGCCTGCACATCTGAGCTAAAAACTGAGTTTAGGGGACATTTGGGGAATAAAATTTACTACTAGAGTCTTTGATTTTTTACTTTTTTTTTTTAAAGAAAATTGAGAAATATATTTCTAAGAATCTGTAATTACTATATTGGAGAATGGCAGGCAGCCATTATAGCAAGATACACAGGGCTTAGTCCATTTCTCCTATGTAAGTTTTAATGTATTTTTATAAGGAAGCACAGTTTTAGAAATGCTAAGGAGCAGTTACACATTATAATTGTATCTCAATCAGATTGACAAAGAACTTCCAGAGTTACAAGCCAGATTCAGAAGAGGACAGGGAACAAGGGATATCATTGCTGACATCAGATGAATCTTGGCTGAAAGCACAGAATACCAGAAAGATGTTTGCTTATGCTTTGTTGACTACGCAAAGGTTTTTGACTATGTGGATCATGACAAGCTGTGGACAACATTGCATAATATGAGTATTCCGGAATACTTAATTGTGCTCATGAGGAGCCTGCACATAGACCAAGAGGCAGTTGTTTAAGCAAAACACAAGAATACTGAATGGTTTAAAATTAGGAAAGGTGTGCGACAGGGTTGTTTTCTTTCACCATACTTATTCAACTTGTATACTGATCATACAATCCAAGAAGCTGAGTTGTATGAAGAAAAACATGTCATCAGGATTGGAGAAAGACTCATTAACAACTTGTGATATGCAGGTGAGACAACCTTGTTTACTGAAAGTGAAGAGGACTTAAAATACTTACTGATGAAGATCAAAGACCTAGAGGCAGTTGTTCAAACAGAACAAGGGGACACCGAATGATTTAAAAGTAAGAAAGTTGTGTGCCAGGGTTGTATTCTTTTACCATACTTAATCAGACTGTATGCTGAGCAAATAATCTTAGAAGCTGGATTATGTGAAGAAAAGCATGGCATCAGGATTGGGGGAAGACTAACACACAACCTGTGATATACAGATGAAAGCAGATAAGGACTTAAAATACTTACTGATAAAAATCAAAGACCATAGCCTTCAGTATGGATTGCATCTCAATATAAAGAAAACAACAATCCTCACCACTGGACCATAAAGAACATCTTTATCAATGGAAAAATGATTGAAGTTGTCAAAGACTTCATTTTGCTCAGATCAGCCATCAACATTCATGGAAGCAGCAGTCAAGAAATCAAACGACACATTGCATTAGGCAAATCTGCTGCACAAGACCTTTTTCAAGTGTTGAAGAGCAAAGATGCCAGCTTGAGAACTAAGGTGCGCCCGACTCAAGTCATGGTATTATTAGTAACCTTATATTCATGTGAAAGTTGGAAGGTAAATAAGGAAGACTGTTGAAGAATTGATGCTTTTGAGTTATGGTATTTGAGGAGAATATTGAAAGTACCATGGGCTGCCAAAAGAACAAACAAGTCTGTGTTGGATGAAGTACAGCCAGAGTGCTCCTTGGAAGCCAGAATGACCACAGTTCATCCGTCATACTTTGGACATATTGTCAGGAGGGACCAGTCACTGTAGAGGGATATCATGTTTGGTAAGGTGGAGGGTCAGAGAAAAAGAGGAAGACCCCCAGCGACATGGATTGGCAAAGTAGGCTCAAGCATGGCAACAGTTGTGAGGTTGGCCCAGAATTGGGCAGTGTTTCGTTATGTTGTGCATAGGGTTACTATGAGTCTGTACCAACTCGATGGCACCTAACAATAATGGCCCTTAGCTAGTATTGGCTTCCCCAAACATGGCCTGAAGACATCAGTGTCCCGGAGTTGGGCTCATCCGAGAGGTATTAGACTGGGAACAGGGTATGAGTGGGAGAGCACTGGCTTAGACATTAATTGCTTTGCTTTTCCCTCACGGACTTCATACTGGTCAGGGCAGACTTCCCAGGGCTGTGGAAAAGCAGTCAATACCTCATTGAAAACATTGGTTGCCCTTGAGGCTAGTAGGCCCCACTCTAATATCCAATGAATACTCTTGAAGCCACCTCAGCAAGTGGCACACTTGGCATTAAATCCCAATACTATAGCTTAGAATAGTGATGTTGTCCGTATATCTGCCTAAGGGAATGGAGTTTGATCCTGACAGCTCCCGGTTCTAGGCCATGGATCCTCATTGAACTGATTCCTTCTAAGTCCTCGTATTCTTATGCAAACCTCCACATGTCTGCCTGTCCCAGGATGAGCCTTCACCTATCTCTACCCTGTCCAGCTGTTGAGCCAACACTCATTGGGTAAGAAAGGCTGTTCGTTAATAATCAGGCCAGCCCCTGCTTAGCTGAAAAGATTGGGTAAAGTCAGGC
The DNA here is from genome assembly GCF_000296735.1 of Chrysochloris asiatica. Taxonomy (NCBI): domain Eukaryota; kingdom Metazoa; phylum Chordata; class Mammalia; order Afrosoricida; family Chrysochloridae; genus Chrysochloris; species Chrysochloris asiatica. The sequence goes on along the minus strand of NW_006408645.1, from coordinate 2,979,034 downwards.
TTCTGTGACCATTAGAAACCACTAGGAAATCATGCTTCCAAGAGAAATATTTCACAGATGAATTTTTCAAACAATCTGCTTAATTATGGCACATGACCTGACAATGTTTCATTCTGGTGTGCATAGGGTCTCAGCGTTGGAATTGACCTGATAGCTCCCAACAACAATAGCAACACTAATTATTATTCTATTCAAAATCTTGTAACAATTTATCCTACATTTAGCTTTTTTTTTAAAGCAGGTTAAAGGAAATGAAACATAATGAGTTTTTATCTTGCTGCGCACAAAATCATTTTTGAAGATGAAAACCTGTATTACACTTGAATTAACTAAGACCTTTCTTTCCTTGTTTTAGACCAACAGCTGCAGAACTGTTACGGCACAAATTTTTCCAGAAAGCAAAGGTAGGAAATTCTGCCTTTTGACTATGTATTCATATTATTTTCTCTGTTTATCCTTAATTATATTTAGTGTTTATTTTTATTATTGTTAAGTGCTTTTGAGTCGGTTCCGACTCATAGTGACCGTGCATCGGGTTTGAGGAGCAACCTAGTGGGTTTGAGCTGCCGAGCTTGTGGTTCACAGCCCTATGCTGATTCCACAGCGCCATGGCAGAAATCCATGTTTAGAAGTTGGATTTCTTAAGATGATTAAGATAAATGCTGGTCTAAAATTAAACTTGGAATTGAGTAGAAGTATCTTTTCATATTAATTTAGATAACTTAAGCTTACAATGTGAATGATGAATATTAATAATAAGAAAACACTTTTTTCTTATCAGAATAAAGAATTTCTTCAAGAAAAAATACTGCAGAGAGCACCAACCATTTCTGAAAGAGCCAAAAAGGTAAATGGAGATTTTACTCAGTTGTAGGAATTTGCTTATAGAACATTTACATTTACTATATTTGAAGGTTTGGAAAGCTTATGTTAAATAACAGTTTGTTAGCATATGAGTAATACTCATTTCAGTCTTTTCTATAGCCTTCTTTGAAATGTTAGTTCAGCAAATATTTATTGTTTTGTTATACTAGATATCACATACTACCATAGTGATTGTGAGTTTACATATAGTGTTTAAAACTTACCATATATTTAGTGTTACCATATAAGTGACAGTACCCTCTTCTGAAGCAGCTGTGGTAGTGTAGTGGTGTTTACAAGTTGGGCTGCTAACCTCAAGGTTAGCAGTTCGAAACTACCAGTGGTTCTGCAGTAGAAAAATGACGCTTTCTGCTGCCATAAAGATTTACAGCCACGGACACCCTATAAAGGTCACTGAGTCAGAACCAACTCCAGGAACCCCCATCACCACCACCAACATCCTTTTCTGAATACAAACTTTATACTGCTTTTACTTAAGTACTGAAGGAAACTTGTTATGCATATGAGGGGACTTCAGAACTTCATGGAAAACGGAATTAAAAGATAATGGGCTTTTTCATGAACTTTTTGAAGTCCCTTGTATATAATTTCTAAGGAGTTTTGTCATAATGCAAACCCAAACCAGAGAATACATTAAGATTCTAGTTTGGGCAAAATACATTTATGAGTTTTTCTGCTGTGATAACATTTGCGAACCTTTGGAACAGCTGTTATTAAGTGCCGTTGAGTTGGTTCTGACTCATAGTGACCCTGCATAGGATTTGAAGAACAGCTGATGGGTTTGAACTGTCAACTTTGTGGTTCACAGCCCAGTGCTTATCTTACAGCACCATACCAGGAGTCCTTTGGAACAATAGGGAGGGGGAAATGCTCCCTTTCCTCTGCTCAAAGACTAATTCACTATCAAAGAAATAAGGCTTTCTGGCCTTCTGCTGATCATGAACTTAAAGGAGAAGGTAAAAAGTTATCGTTCAATATAGTGGTAGCTAGCCAGGAAATCAGCTCTCTTCAGTACAACTCACTGGTATTACTTAAAAGATTATTAATAATAAAGAACCAGAAAAGTATAAACACTTTGAAGTTACTTTTCCACCAAGCAGTATAATCTGTCAGATCCCTACAGTAGACAGGTTACTTTTGCTGTCTGTCTAGATACTAAGATAGGAAATCTAGTTATCATGAGGACAGACATAACGTTTCAGCTACTATACTTTTTAGCTCTAGAACTTTTATTTAGTTTAATAATTTTAATCTTTTTATTGACATTTCCTGCCTGTTCAGACATTATTCTCTTGATATGTTTTACTTCTTATCCATAGGAAGTATCCTTTTCTTTATAGCTCATTTACCATACGTAGGATACTTGATTTCACTTCTTCACAGGTAATTCCAGTTCTGGGCTTTCTTAGCGATATTTTATGTCAGATTTTCTTTTCCTATGAATGAGCCATAATTTTTTTCTTGTTTATTATTTTTTGTTGGAAAATGGGACATTTTTAGTATTATAATTGATAACTCTGAAAATTAAATTCTCCCCCACCTCAGGGATTGCTGATTTTAGCTTGCTGAGGCCTACACCTAGTCGCTTGTTGAGTGATAGTTGTAATCTATTTTTGAAAAATTCGTATTCTTTGTTGCATGTGGTCACTGACATTTCTTTTCCGTTATCTCTACAGTTAGTTAAATGACCTGACAGTGATTTCATTAAATGTTTTGTTTCAATAGGAAAACAAAAAGTGTCCTCTTTAAAAAAACATCCCAATAGCTAATTTTGGAGAAAGCCACAGAGTATAAACCCACTTCTGCTGAATGGATTTCAACTCATAGCCACCCTGTAAAACAGAGTAGAACTGCTCCCCATAGGATTCCTGAGCCTGTAAATCTCTATAGGAGCAGACACCTTCATGTATGTCCTGCAGAATTTTTGGTGGTTTTGCACCGCTGACCTTGTGTTGAACAGCATAAAAGAGTGTAAAGCATGGCAGACATGTGCACTAGTTGTTCAAGGAACTACTTAGACTGGCCAAAACATTAAACCCCCATTTTTATTTCTTATTTTTTAAAAAACTTAAGGAATTCATTGCAGTTTGCAGAGCACATCATCAATTTTTTTTTTAATGTTTTATTGTGAATTATGTGATAGTTTACATGGGATAACATTAGTTTTACATTCATCCTATCGTATATTGTCTCATTGCCACATCATCAGATTTTTTAAGGAGATCTTTACAGCTCACCTTGACCCAATCAGCCAGTCAAATGCTGTGTGCCACTAGCCCCACAACTGCTGTGGGGATAAGAACTGGGAATGGTATTTGGTTTATGCCTGTTAGTCTCATTCCCTTCATCAAGCACTGCCTTGACAGTTTTAAATGTCCAGTCTGGAATAGTTAATTCTTTCAGTGGGGAGACTGACTTTTAGGGCTTCCTGTTTTCCCATTTTCTATGACATTATTCCATAAGGAGGATCTTGGTGCTTGTTTGGGCTTAGAGTGAGTATAGAAGTATAGGGAAAGTTAGTGCTTGTGAGAAAGACACAGAAGGTATTATGAGCAAAGGAAATGTGAGAGTTGGAAGATTAGAATTTTAGAAAACTTAATTATGGAGAAAAATAATGATCTACTTAATTAATTCATTTAATAGATATGACTTGAGTGTTCAATTTAGTAAATGTTGGACCTTAATTCATATTTCTCTTTTTAATGAGCAGGTTCGGAGAGTGCCAGGATCCAGTGGCCGTCTTCATAAAACTGAGGATGGTGGCTGGGAGTGGAGTGATGATGAATTTGATGAAGAAAGTGAGGAAGGAAGAGCAGCAATTTCACAACTTAGAGTAAGTTTTGTAAATACACTTTAGTTTGAGATCTTTGTCTGAAACCTAACAGATAATCCTACTAATAATATCCTCTTTGGTTCTTGTTCGACTTAATCAGTTAAAATATAAAGAATCATGTGTTAGTGATATAATTTCTTTGAAGAACTTACTAACAGAAGCAGTGAATTCTCTGTGGAAAATTGGTCTGGTACTATTGCTTGCATATAATAATATCTAGATTACATGAAAAAGACCCAAATGGAATTTCTAGAGATAATGAAAACTGCAGTGTTTAAGATGAAAAGTATTGTATTAATTTCTGCCTTCTATTAATATGGAAAATATCAAATAATATCATTAAAATTACACTCAAAGTTTTGTTGAAGATAATTCAAAAACAGTTGTAGCAGTATATCGATGGGGAACTTGCTAGACAATCAAGTTGGGGAGAAGAGAACATGGAATGGGGAATATCATTCCTCATGTCAGATCGATTTCAGCTTAAATCAGAGAATGCCAGAAAGAGGCTTACTTGTGTTTTAGTGATTATGACTATGTGGACATAACAAATTATGAATAAAATTGTCAGTAATGGGAATTTCAAAACACTTAATTGCCGGGGTCTGACCTCGACATAGTTGTGTTGTTCATGAGTGTTTGGTTCACGAGGAGGGGAGATCCAGTGGCGATAGGGATAGCGAAAGAATACACAGACAAACAGAAGAAGGGAGACAATGAGGCACCCCAAAGCCAGGGTGGATACATTACTGGCGGGCAGGCTTGGGACTATA
>NW_006408645.1:2972245-2974108 GCF_000296735.1 Chrysochloris asiatica | reverse complement strand
CTTGGTTCTAGGGGGGAAATCTTGACCTTAGAAACTTAGGGGAATATTGCATTTCTCTGTGGACATCCAGGGCTCATGTTTGGAATTAAATAAATATGACTAAACAATTTGATGAAAAACAATTTGCTATTAACTGCCAAGTGGCTTCATTTGTTACACTCGGGCCTATAGAGCCTTGAACCTCTGACCAGTCTTAAACGGTCCGCAACACTTAATTGTGCTCATGTACAACCTGTATGTTTGCACAGAACAAGGGCATATTGCATGCTTTAAAATTAGAAAAGGAGTATGTCAGAGTTGTATCCTTTCACCATGCTTACTCAGTGTCTCTTGAGCAAATAATCCAAGAAACTGGATTATATGCAAAAAACGTGACATCAGGATTGGAGGAAGACTCATTAACAACTTTCGATACGCAGATGATACATCCTTGCCTGCTGGAAGCAAAGAGAACTTAAAATACTTACTGATGAAGATCAAAGATTATAACCTTTAGTATGAATTGCACCTCAATGTAAAGAAAGCAAAAATCCTCACAACTAAACTAATAAATAGCCTTATGATACATGGAGAAAAGATTGTACTTGTCAAAGACTTCATTTTGCTTGGATCCATAATCAACATTCATAGAAGTAATCAAATCAAATGATGTATTGCATTAGAGAAATCTGCTGCAAAAGATCTTTTTAGGTGTTTTGAAATTCCCATTATTAACAATGTTATCATAATTTGTTATGTCCACATAGTCGTAATCACTAAAACACAAGTAAGCCTCTTTCTGGCATTCTCTGATTTAAGCCAAAATCGATCTGATATGAGGAATGATATTCCCCATTCCATGTTCTCTTCTCCCCAGTCCTGATGTCAATTTGAGGACCAAGGTACATCTTTGTCAAGCCATGATATTTTCAACCACCTCATATACATAAAAAACTGGACATTGAATAAAGGCAACTGATCAAGAATTGATGCTTTTGAATTATGGTGTTTAGAAAGAATATTGCATACACCATGAACTTCCAGAAGAGCCAACCAATCTGTGTTGGAAGAAGTACAGTCAAAGAATGTTTCTTAGAAATAAGGATGATAAAACATGTATTTTGGATATGTTATCAGGAGAGACCATTCTCTGGAGAAGGACATCATGCTTAGTAAAGTAGAGGGTCTGTGGAAACACAGGAAGACCTTCAATGAAATGAATTGATACAGTGGCTGCAACAATAGGCTCAAACATAGAAATGATTGTGAGGATGTCACAGGATTGGACGTGTTCTGTTCTGTTGTACATGGAGTCAGTATGACTCAGAGCCAACTTGATGGTGCCTAACAATGACTACAGCATATATTACATAAAGATTAATGAGCTTGGAAGTATACTAAGAGAAACCGTGTCTTCGGTGTCTTCTGGACTTTTCCCTGAGGGGGATTGTTCCTCTTCATCAATGCCTATATCTTGGATATCTATCTGGGGTTGTGTGGTGTATGTGTATAAAAGTGATTACGAGAGTTGTAAGCCAGAAGCAGTAAAAGCAAGCATTTTCCTTTTGGTTTATTGTCATCATTCTTGCCTAAAATTACTGCCTTATGTTTATTGTCCAGACTCGTTCCATATATAAAAATGTTTATATGAAATATTAGTGTCTGAATGCATAATAACCTTGACTGTTCAGGACATTGTTTGTGTGATGAGCGCTGGGTATGGTGTTGTAGATCACTTACAACACTTCATGCTGGTCAGTATTGGATATTTGGTGACCTTGTTAATCATATGAGGTTTTGAGTCTAGTCCTTTTACAGAGCTTGTAAAACTCTTACCAAGAAAGCTTGGCAAATTTTGCTAAGCTTTCAAAAGCGCTTCAGAAG